>NC_142806.1:4324044-4451544 GCF_049724085.1 Artemia sp. Qi Xiang Cuo
TTGCTTTAAATTGGTTTCAACTCGTAGATGACTTTTTTCAGAGCTCAAGAAATTTTCAATAATGGTTACGGTCATCTGAACAACCTTATTTTCATCTATTGATCGTTTGCTCTTTTTTTCTCAGTGTTATGTCCATGGAGCGTTTTTCAGGAGCGTTTTATTTGAAAGTTTTTCTATGATTCTACCTTTGTACTGATTTGAAGCTTTAATCATCGATTGTCAAACTTTCAAGCATCACTTTTCTGGCGGCCACTTTAAAATTATCTGACAAGCCGTCTCATTAAAATGAAATGTCGACAAGATACGCTCCGTATACACTCCCGTAAAGAGAAGTGTTTCAGTTAGCCCTAAACTGGCTTTATTCTATTTCTGGCTTTAGCCCAAAGCCGTTTAAATGGGAGTTTTTATTGTTTAAAAAAAGAGTTGTGAGAAAGTCAAACTTTAGCGTAAAGAGCGAGGCGTTGAGGAGGGCACAGCCTCTTTCATATACGGAATAATTTCTGTTCGTTTTAAGATTTAATGTCGCTCCTTACTTTCAGTTTAAAAAACTTTTTTTTATTTAAAGGCTGCGAAAGCAGGGGTTTGGGGGCGGCAGCCCCCCAACTGTGCCTCCTAATCCCTGTACGTTTTAAGGTTCGACCTTGTAACTCAGCCTCTTTAACTCTTTAGAAAACGTAGTTTTTTTCAAATAATTTCTGCACGTTTTTGTACAGTTTATTACTTATTATTGCTTGACTAACTGTTAGCTGATCGTGTCAGGAGTTAAAGTTGGGGCTGCCGCCCCCCAAACCCCCGCTCTTGAACATTCTTGTGTTAAGGCTTTTAATTCCTGAATACTCAAATCACGTCGTACAGGGTGCCTCCTAATCCCTGTACGTTTTAAGGTTCGAACTTGTGACTCAGCCTCTTTAACAGCCCCCCCCAACTGTGCCTCCTAATCCCTGTACGTTTTAAGGTTCGACCTTGTAACTCAGCCTCTTTAACTCTTTAGAAAACGTAGTTTTTTCAAATAATACACATAAACAGGTTAGACATGCTTTGTTATGAAAATTGACGCGCAGATATTTTCATAACAAAGCATGTCTAACCTGTTAATGTGTATTATTTGAAAAAAACTAAGGTTTCTCGTAAATGTAAATTCGGGGGATAATTTTTTCGGTCTGAAAATATCAAAGGGCCCTAACAGGTCGAATTCTGCTTCGAATGAGTCCTCATTCAACCGGATCCGGTGCCAACTATGGCCTGTAGGCGTGGCTAAGAAAAAAAAGAAATGATGATGAATTTTAAGTGGCTATATTTGGTTTTTTGAAAACAGGTAAGGAGTGATCGGATTGAGCTGAAATTTCGAGGATAAGCTCCCGGGCCCTATGAAAGCTTAACCTCTAAATTTTAGCCCAATCGGACAACGTTAAAGGGGGGTGTGGTGGGAGGGTCCAAACTTCCGGCCCAGTTTACCCCATGAAGATAAAGTCGGAGGAGGATGAAATTTTGCAAGTTTCTTAGTTTGAGCTTGGGCTACAAAATGCAATTACCGCCGTCTCTCTGCAACCTCTAGAACCTGAAATCACTTAACATTGTGGTGGGTCGCCTCTTTATAGAGGCACAAGTGTGCCTCCTTGATTTGAGTCGGGAGAGGCCGCTGCAATGAATGTTTTGCCGGGCAATAACAACCCTAGCAACGGCTCTTCTGTAACTGATCGGCTGTCTTTTGGCTCTATATCTGTTTCTAAATAAAAATTTGCTTTAAATGGGCTATTTGCATAATGTTAAGCTGAAAAATACATAAAGTTTTGTTTTGCTTTCATCTTATACATGAATTGAGTCTCATCTTATACATGAGTTTTTTCAATGCTCAGCAAATTTTCGCTAATAGTTTCAACAATCCGAACGACCTTATTTTCATTTATTGATCATTTATCTTCATTCATCAGCATAATATCTATGTTCCAAGAGCTGGAAGCTCTTCAAATGTTTCTGTGAGCCTTAAATTGGCTCTAAGCTATTTCCCGCTTAAGCTGTCCAGCTCTTCCCAAGCTCCATATCCAATACACGTTTTATTAAATGCGCCATTTGTATAACGCCACGCTAAAATAAAAAAAAAAAAAAAAAAAAAAAAAAAAACAAAAAAAAACAGAACACAATTTTTGCTTTGTTCTAAATGGTTTCCGCCAAATACACGATTTATTTTCATTGCTCAATAAATTTGCAAAAATGATTATAGTGATCATAACAGTCATATGTACAGTTATTTGTCGTTTTCCCTTCCTTCATCAGCGCAATGTGTTTTGATATCCGCAGAACTAAAATTTGCTAAATGTTTTACTGAGCCCCAAACTGACTCTTATGCTATTTTCGGTTCCGGCCATCCATATCTCTTCCGGCTCTATGTCCAGTTCTAAATAAAAATTCTAAATGGGCCCTGAAAAATAAAACACAAATTTCTTGATTTTGAATTAGATTGTTAACAAGATTTAGATTAACGGAAGGTTCATCTTTAAATAATTATTTAGAATGCTTTGTCCAATGAAAAAAAAACAATGTAGCAGGTAATTAACATTGCAGTTTACCTTAAAGCCATTGTATCTTGAAGTTGTAAGTGCGTAGTCATCTAAGTTGCTATCAAGGATTACTGTCAGGCCCAAATTTAGACCATGTGATTCACTTCTCTCCACATTTCGTGACCTGCAATTAATTATAGCCATTAGCTAACTAGAAGACGGAACCCAGAAGTGGGCTACCAGATCAGAAGTACCCCTCCCCCAAATATAGACGAATTACAAAAAAAATCAAGGAAGATATTTTCGGGGAATTAAAAAGCCCCCATAACCAAATAAAATACAACACGTCGAAATAAAAAAAAAAAAAAAAAAAACCACTGAGCCTTACACAGTCTTAAACCGGTCACTTGAAATTTACAGTCCCCACCTTGCAAAACAAGGAAATCACATTTTGTATGGGTAGCACTGACGTCGGTTTCTTTGTTGTGCTCCTGGCGTTTATTTTGTAGAACAGATGGTCACAGATAAACGAAAAAGACTCGCATGAAGCTTAAAAAAATTCGGATGCAGACAATGGGTGAGGTAGGGCACGTACCAACCTCTCAATTCTCTGCCCTCGGCCGGGAGTGCAGTGCGCGGTTGGGTGAATAAAGAAAGAAAGAATAAAGAGGCTCATATGAAGTCTGAAATTAACTATCATGTACTTTTTGAAAACCCCCACCAACAGTGCCATGTGTGAGACATATTTAGCAGCAAAAAGTGCCACTTGTTGCTGCAGTTCTCTGAATGAAGAGGGTTAGAAAGCTGGTTAGTCGCTTTTGACAAATGTTGTTATGGAGACTTGCTGAAAGAAATGATTAGAAAACGAGAGATTATTATTGGATATGTCAGTGCTAGAAATCCGCCTTTTACAACCGGGTTAACTGATGGTTCGGGTTAAGTAATTCAAACTGACAAATCTAAGCAGAGACAAAAAGATAGCTTCTAGAGAAACGAATAACTTAGTCTTCAAACCTGATTGGTTCTTTTGTGAGAGATTAAATAAAAAAACAAGTTTTTTAAACTGAAAGTAAGGAGCGACATTAAAGCTTAAAACGAACAGAAATTATTCCGTATATGAAAGGAGCTGTCCCCTCCTCAACGCCTCGCTCTTCACGCTAAAGTTTTTATTGATTTAAAAAATAAAGTTGTGAGACAGAGTCAAACTTAGCGTAAAGAGCGAGGCGTTGAGGAGGGGACAGCCCCGTTCATATACGGAATAATTTCTGTTCGTTTTAAGTTTTAATGTCGCTCCTTAGTTTCAGTTTAAAAAACTTGTTTTTTTTATTTAATTTCTGATCGATCTTTAGTTAATGCAGCTTTTATTTTGGTTCACCGTCATTGAATAAGTAAACAAAATTTGCATAAACATTTTACTTTTCTTTTGCTAAATGGCTGTCTCTAAATTTGATTTTGACGTGATTTACAAATTAACTTGCGTATCGAACTTATATATTCGTATATTTTTCTTCTGGCAAAAAATACAAAATTGCAGATTCTTGCAGATATGAGCTTGAAACCTACGTAATAGGAATTTTTTGATACGCTGAATCTGACGGTGTGATTTTCATTAAAATTCTTTCACTTGTAGGGGATGTTTCCCCCCTCTTTAAAAAATCAGGTAAATTTTCTCAGGCTCGTAGCCTTTGATGAGTTATACTAAACTTAATAAAATTTATATATTAAGAATCAGCATTATAAACCCATTCTTTTGATACATTTATTGACATCAAAATTCCGTTTTTAAGAGTTTCGACTACTATTGAACCGTACCGCTTATTTTTTTTTATTGTTTTTTTTTATTACGTATATGTTATTACGTATATGAGGGGGTTCTCCCCTTAGTCAATACCACGCTCTTTACGTTAAAAGTTAAAAAAAATTTAATTCACAAACCCCTGAATCACAAAGGCCGTTTAATTAGAATAGATAGCTCTTTTGAAAGCAATAAAAAAAACTGTAGCGTAAAGAGCGTAAAGGTATTGACTTGGGGGAGAACCCCTCATATATATAATAATTTTTGTTCGTTTTAAGTTCTAGTGTTGCTTCTTACTTTCAGTTGAAAAAACTTATTTTTTTAATTTAATTTCTGATCGTTTTTAAATAATGCTTGGAAATCTGGCGCCCTCTTCGTAGAAATGTCCCTTATCCCAAAGGAACATCCTCCAAGGAGAGATTCTCCCAAGTAACCCCCTCCTCCAGCCCCCACCCCACCGGAAAAAAATCGTTCCTGAAAATGTCTGTATACTTCCCATAACCAATACAATATGTAAGCAATGGGCAAAGTTCATAACTTGCAGCCCTTCCCCAGGGAACTGTGGGGGATTAAGTCATCCTAAAAGATATATTTATTAGATTTTCGACTATGCTGAACAAAATGGATATCTCAAAATTCTAATTGGGTGACTTTGAGAAAAAAATGAGCGTGAGAGGGGGCCTAGTTGCCCTCCATTTTTTTGGTCACTTAAAAAGGGCACTAGAACTTTTAATTTCCGTTCCAATGATCCCTCCTACGATATCCTAGGACCACTGGGTCAATACAATTACCCCTGGGGAAAAGAAAAAAAAACAAATAAAGACGCATCCGTGATCTTTCTTCTGGCAAAAAATGGAAAATTCCACATTTTTGTAGATAGGAGCTTGAAACCTCTACATTAGGATTCTCTGATACGCTGAATATGATGGTGTGATTTTCATTAAGGTTCTATAACTTTTAGGGGGTCTTTCCCTCTTTTTTCGAAAATCAGCCAAATTTTCTCAGGCACATAACTTTTTATGAGTAAAATTAAACTTGATGAAACTTATATATTTGAAATCAAAATTAAAATCTGATTCTTTTGATGTATCTATTGGTATCAAAATTCCGTTTCTTAGACTTTAGGTTACCATTGAGCCGGGTCGCTCCTTACCTACAGTCCGTCACCACGAACTGTTTGATAATGAGCCAGTAGACACAGTCATAAGCCTTTAAGTTATAACATTTTTCACAAATAAACTTTTTGTTTCTCTGCTTATGCACTGTCAGTTCGATTTTTAGCTGAACCGGCATAGACATAAGCGGAAGCATAACCACATGGAACAAAGAATTGATATCTTCTTAAAGGCATAGAAAACCAAAGACAGACTCATTTGAAAGCTAATCTTGACTCTTATGCAGTGTAAATTAGCGTTGGTAGAAGCGTGTTTGTATTAGAGACGGTTAGAAAAGGTTTCACTTCTTCATAGATGGCAATTTCTGTTTGTTTCATGTTTTACTTCTTGTTTTACTTAAATTAAGCTCCTTTTAATATTACTTCTTCGTTTCCATAAAAACTTTTTTCTTGGTTAATTACAGTTTAGGAATCGATATATTTCTAAAGTAATGCATCTTATATAATTAAATATATCACATTCTGGATGCATTCAGATGTTGTTCATGTAAAATAATAAACATCTAAAACTAGTAAGAGTTGAGCTAAACCTTAATATTACTTCTGAAATTACTAAAAACTTATAAGCCTTACCTAAAGTGGCTGCTGTTTAGACGTGATTTTAGGGGGGAGATAGATGGGGAATTGCCCCAGACCTAGGAATTTTAGGAGCCCAGAATTTTAAATAAATAAGCTAAAGTTTATAGTCATTTTGTAATTCTTGAAGTTTCATTTTTATTAAAAAAAGAAGCGGCAAAATTTTGTTTAAATTTGACCTTAAAATTTTCGGAGGACAGGAAGGGGGTACAAATCAATATTTTTCCCCAGGCGCAAGAGAGGCCAGAACTGCTACTGGTGCTGATGGATTACCTTATTATAATGACCAATGTCAAAGAAAAAATTCTGGAAATATAGGTATTACGAGTATTCCTTGATAAAAAAAAAATAATAAAAAAATCTTCGTCCAACACAAGAACCATAGGAATTTGCTAAAGCCCAGTTCTCACATGTGTCTTGTCAGACCTCTAAGTCTAGACAACATTTTTGACAAATTAAGAGTAAACAAACGCCTGTAAAAAAGTAAACAAATTGTGATTAGTAAAAAAGGATATTACCGTCTAGCTGAGCACGTGTGTGCTTAACAAAATTAACAACATCTCAATTTTTCATGATAGGCTGCTCAAATATAAAGTAAGTAAGTAAGTATGGTGGCACTAGACACTTAAGGTCCAAACCGGCGGTGCTAATCTCCGTTTTATGGCCCTTCAGCCAGGAAGTGTAATGGGGAGCTGGGGGCCAGCCATCCTGTGCTTTCGCACACCCTTCCTACTTACCTTCCCCAGATTTCTCCAGGTACCCATTTAGAGCTGGGTTGACTCTGGCTAAGCTTACAGGGTCACACCACTGACCCGCGTCCCAAACCAAGAAACTGTCCCCACCAGGGATCGAACCCGTGCCCCTTGGACAAAGAACTCTCAACCCAGCGCGTGTCCACTTAGCCAGGACGGTAAATCTATTTCACTAAACACGACACTTTGTACACCAGCGTTTAACGGACTTTCTTTTTTTTACAGCGGCCAGGAGTGAGGTTTTCAAATTTCTTGCGACCCCACTTTATAAAAAAAAACGAAGTTATTTGTTTGCTTATTAAATACAACTAAATTTTGACATAATTATATAGAAAACATAATAAATTAAAACCATGCTCGACATCCGATTTCTTTCGAAACTTACTTTTTTAGTTCACAAAGGCTGAGTAAAATAAGTTCCACACGTATAGAAGGTGGATCAATGTTGTAGCGTATGTATCGTGTATCATTTTATCGTGTGTATCATTTGTCAACATTAAATTTTGTATGATGTGTATCGTGTATCATTTTATCGTGGGTATCAAGTATCAACATTAAATGTTGTATCGTGTTTTAGCAAACGTTTCAACACTCCTCTTTAAAACTGAACAACAAATTAATTCGAGTTGCAGTTTTAAATACTTGTCCAGATTGATGTTGCATGAGATTTTAAATTTAAATTTTTCAATATTAAATTTCTTTTCACGACCTGGTGAAATTTTTCTACAGTCCCGTGCTGAGTCGCGACCCATACTCTGGGAAACATAGATGTAGACATTTTAGGCAGGCTTCCAGTATCTTTTTTATTATCCTTTCTATACTTGTTATGTTTACGGAATTTAAAAATAATCGATTTGGATAAATAGAGATTTCTACCGTAAAATGAACAGATTGTTTTTCTTCTTTTTTCTTAAAAACTAAATTACGCTGATATTTTTAGCTTCATACAAGACTAGAAATGATACAATTAAATTCTAGAATTTTATTCGCTTCTAAAGTCGGTGAGTATAGAGAGACGCCTTGTAATAGTATGAAAACAGGAAAAGAGCAATAAAATGGCACACATAAAGGTCAAATGATAAGACACAATAAAAAACAAAACTGGCAATATACTTAAGATGAAAAAAGCATATACAAACACCGACTAATTTACACCAAATTGTTTAACACTTCTGCTCATTTACATAAAAATTTATGTTTTTATTCTTGTTCAATTTTGTTTTTTACTTAAGAATTAAATTTTACAAATTTACAAATTTTTACAAATTTTCCTTATAAAAATTGTAAGTAAAATTTCAAGACTTCATTTGTCGTATTGTATTGAATTATTTGCCTTTTTTAATTTTTGTCTAGAAATAACTGAAAATAACTTTCGTAAAACAGAAATGCCCCTCCCTTAGATTAAAAAATTACTTTTTTGTCCCTTCATTTTAATAAAATTGAAGAAATGTGTCAACAACTGACGAGCAGTTAAGCTTCTGTTTTACCCTTGGTTGTTTCTGAATAAGTTCTTATAAACTGCCGAGTTGAAGACACAGCAAAGTCCCTCGTCAGTGGGTCTCAACCGAAACAGGTCCTTGCAATCCTTCTCTGCTCCTTTCCAAATACAATGAAGAAGCATTTCATCACAAGAATAAACCGTCTAGAATAATAATATTGTCAAAGAAAAAAAAAATTATGGCCACCCTAATGAAAGTCTACGTCGACCACTCAACGCTGCATGACATATCTTTCTAATCAGAGAGCTCCCTGCCTATGTATGTGTGAGCAGAGAACTCTCTGCTCAGATATCCTCTCACCGACAGTGACTCGGGTCATGGTTTATGGGAGCCATTGTTTACGCCCCAAATGAACCAATAAACGGGGATAATAATAGAGTTGGCGATTTTTTATATAGGGTTACCAATAAATGAGATGAAAAGAAGAGTTCAAGGATTTGTATTTAGTTACCTATCGATGGGAATAATAAAAAAAAGCGTGAAGTTTTTGTTTTATTTCTTTTATTTAGAGCTGCCAATTAACGAGGATAAACACAATAGGGTTACCAAAAATTGCCACCAAAATAGGACAGAAAAGAGTAAGACAATTTTTATAGAGAGGCGCCAATAAACAGGGATAGAAAGAGTGAACGTACCCGTATAGGGGAATACAAGGAAGCTCCCGGATTTTTTCTTATCGCAAAAAGAGATGAAATTGTGAAAAATGGGTTACAAGAGTTAGTAATAAGTAAAGATGGAATAATATCGGTCTAGTTGCCAAGAATTACCAGTAAAGAGGGATAAAAAAAAGGTGTAGATTCTTATGGAAAGTTGCCAGAAACATGACATAAAAAGAAGGTCGGGTTAACTAGTATTATGATTGGCTGTTACAAAAATACGTGACTAAAGTAAATCAATGAAATTAAAGCACAACATTAACAGGGCAGTAAAGGACATTTGATCTTTAGTTTGCTCTGTTGGTCATGTTTTCTGAATTATCCTTGCGGCTTGTAAAACCTTTTGATTTTTGGCAGTAGCGTAGATAGTCTTCACTTAACTCAACCCCCGTTTAACTCAACCGCCATGAAACTCAACAAATATTCAACTCCAGCTCAACTCAATCCGACTACTGCAACAGGTTAAGCTAAATATAGCACAATTAGATTCCTTCTCTTACTATATGTTCTTCCAAATATCACGGAAACTTCCCTGACAATTTATTCCCCTCCTCCCCTGATGGCGCCAGGTTCAGCCCTAAAATATCATTAAAAACCAATAGAAAACTCTAAAGCAATGATATTCTCTTTTTATAATGGCCGAATGTTTATATTAACCAGTTTATCATGTTTCCTTCTATTCTCACTTGCATTTTAATTCGTTCCAGATAATAGTTTTTTTCCGACGGCTGCATTAAAATTTTTTGGCAAAATATTGTTCGCAAAGTCAAGAATACGAAAAAACGGTTATCAAACAAGAGGCGACGCATTGTGCTTTAAAAAATAACAAAGAGATATGTATTATTTGTAATATTTGACCCTCAAAAAGAGGGAAAGTATCATCAGAAAAGTGACCGAGATATTTGGAAAGACCTTAAAATAAAGAATCTAACGATAGTATTTTATTTCATTAGAGTGTTTCCTTTAGAATGATGTTATAAACCACAGTAAAATCCCAATTAGGGTTTAGTTAAATGGGGTTTGAGTTACATGAGGTTGAGTTCGATGGGAATTCAGTGGCACGGAAGCTGAATTGAATGGGGATTCCAGCTGAACAGAGATTGAGTTAGATGATAATGGTTGAGTTGAAAGAGGGCTGAGTTAACGAAGGTTGAGTTGAATGAAGGTTGAGTGTGTTAAGTTTAACAGCATTTGAATTACACGCACACTAGTGTAAATCTGTGTAAAATTGAGGCACTAGTGGTAAAATTCATTGTCACATAAGTTACAAGTTAAAAAGAGTACCTTGATAATTTATACCTTGTCAAGGTATAAGGGTCAAAACATGAAAATAAGGGAATTTTTCTATGTTCCAATTTTATGAAAGGTTTTTCTGACAAATCGGGGGCAGATACATTCCCTGTGTTCCTCTTCTGTATCCAGCTATGGTTACGGACTATAATATTAACAAACGAAGTAAAAAAAAATGTAGGTCCCTTAGCACACCCCTCAGCACAGAGGACTGTGAAATATACTTCCTACAAGATTGCTTGTCTTTTGAACCAAAGATTTTAGATTTTTGGGCTAGATTGTAGCCCAAAGATGTTAGCCCAATTGTGGCCTAGATTATAAATTTTTGGAGAATTTTCGAATGAAAACCTTACTTGTTAGTAACACAAAGCTTCTTCAGGCTCATCAACGATCCACCATCCCATGGATAATTTAGACCGTGGATCCAGGCCTGAAAGCTATTTTTACTGCTCTCTAAGAGAGGTGACTACTACTACTCTCTGAGTGAGAGTAGAGGTCTACTACTCTCTAAGTGAAACGTACTCTCTAAGAGAGGTAAAGTCCTCTTGTAGAATTTTACCCAAAATACGTCAACACAAAATGATTAGTGTAGTAAAACAAACAACTTAAGGATTGTAAGTTTACCTCGACTAAATCACATTTTTTTTCAATCCCCAAAGGTTCAACAATATTTGTCGCTCTGTACGTGATTAATTATACCTTGAATTGTCAGCAACTATGCCCTTAAAGGGACAGGTGTAATTCATCTGTTGGACAGTCTGCTTGTGGCTGCATTATTAGGTAGCCAAAATAACTGTTGTTCTTTTTGTATTTATTTATTTTGTTTTACATGTCATATGTCTTGGAAACGTAAACTAATTACCTGTCTTCGAAGAAACGAAGCGACTTTAAGTGACTTTAAGCATATGCTCAGTATGGGGCTATTGATTAGAGCAGAAACAAAAAATAATTAGAGTTGGCGAATTTTTATTGCAAGTAATTTAATATGGATAAACAAAGTAAATTGGTGTAGAAAAAGTATGAAAATTTGTACTATAATCATTACAAGGTTTTTTTTTTAGCAGAAGAGTATGGTTGCTACAGTGACTATTTTATAATTGGTAAACAGGTTTTCAGTTGCATTATTTCCATTATAGAATTTGCCTAGCTCATAATTATAGTTAATCTTTTAAACTGTACAGCATAGTAGCTTGGACTGGATCAGATAGTAATGATAACTCCAATAGCTGTGCCTGTGGTTTTTATTGCCGCAGGAAAACCGATTTTACTTGTAAAAAAAAGTTTCTACTCAAAAAATTTTGTTCCTTTTACAAGCTTAATATTTCAAAGAATCAATGCGCTTTTTCGCTCTCTTAAAGTACTAAGGACAGTGAAAATAAAATCAGGTCGTTTTGATTGGTTAAGTGATACACTACCTAATATATTGTTTTGTTTTGATACACTTGTTTTGTTTTGGTTGTTTTGATACACTAACAAATGTATATAAAAAAAGACCAGGAAAGATAGGTAATTCAATTTTTAATTAAAAAAAAACATTTATAGTTATGCAGTTTTTTGGTTTTGGGGGGTGACCAATTTAAAAACAAAGAAACTTGGGTGAAGAATCAGCTAAAACTAAGCTAAAAATTTACAATACAAATATACAAAATATACAATATAAAAACATACTGCACCAACCAGCTTGAGAAGATTAATCTTTTGTTTGAAGGTGCAGCCGTCTTCGGGAATGAATAGGATGTCATTGTTTGAAATACCACGGCGGAAAAGCGTTATCAAACTTGACACTGACGGAAATATGGCACTGCCCTAAAGCTTAGTAGTCGTAAAAAAATAAGAAGAAAATTTTGGAAAATCCAAGTTTTAGGTATGAAAAGACCTGAGACGGTTCCAAAGGGCAAGAAACATTTTTAGTTTGAGGCCCTTGCTAAAACTTGCTGATTTTGGGGCCGTTGAAAGACTATTAAGGGTCTTAAAGATTAGTCTATTATTTTCTACAGGGTAGCCTACTTACTTTCTGCCCCTAATTGTACTCAAAATACTATTTTTGGTAGTATGTGACACTTTCTGATAAGATTGTCACGACAAATTTGCAATAAGAATGTAGATAGGATCAAGAGCTTTAAAATGAGTAATTAAACATTTCTCTAAGATGCTGCTTACCAGCTAATCAGCTCAATCAGCTAATCAGCTCACCATTTATCAAACTTACTAGGGGGGTTGAAGGGAGAATATATATAAGATGGCAGAATGTAAAACTCAGGGTTCTAACCATGGACATTATGACGCTACTCTTTTCATGCTAACTAGCATTTCCACTCTGATGATGTACCATAAAGTGGCGATTTTTGTATCATGACATTTTATGAAGGTGGTATCAAGATGGATTTATAAACACCATGTAAATATAAAAAAAAATGTCTTTTTAAGTGAAACCTTAAACTCCTCTCTATGATGTTGCATTAGCCCGCTAGTTCTTTTAGTCAGTACACGATTTACGAAAAATATTAAGAGGGCTGGGGAGGGGGGTGAAATAGAAGAGGGGCATTTTAAAAATGAGGCTAAGGGTCTTCAACTATGGAGATTATAATAAAAAAAAAATTCGGTGGGAACCAAACGAAGAACTCTCCTGCCCGGCACCAATGGACCTTGGAATTGCATCCGACGACCTCTTCAATCTGTCAGCTTCCCCAGCGATCTTCAGCTAGTCTCTGTCCCATCTCCTACCTTGCCTACAGAAGCCTCCCCATGACTCAAGATCCTCTTTGAATTTTTGCCAAATATTTTTCAGCTGTCCTCTCTGATATCGTCTCCAGGATGCAACTGGCTCGCAGATAAAGGCCGTTTGGACATAATGTATCTGTTGGGCGGCACAGGGTGTGACCAATTTTGAGGCGGCGTCTTTTGATGATAGAAGATAGTTCTTCAGCCTGGCCGCAGCGGCTTCTTATTTACTCCTCCCCCCTATTCCCTCGAATTTTTTTCAAACTCTTAAAAGAGTAACAAAAATGCACATAGGCAAATTTTGAGGCATTTGTAAAGATTATAACTGTACCCTTTTAATTTTTCCCAACCTTTCCATTATGGATATGGCACAAAGAATGTTCTTTTACGTGCCATTAATTAAAAAAACTTTTTCCACAAAATAAGTTTTTCAAAGAAAAGTAAAGAACTCCATTAAACAAAAAATAAGCAAAAATAAAAAATAATAATCTACCAAGCGTGAAACTACCGCAAATCAGCATAGATAAATAAATGAAACCCAAAACGAACAGAAATTACAGTAAATAACCGAGTCAAACTCAAAACGAGCAGAAATTAACATAAGTTGGGCTCAAAACCCCTATGCCTTCCCAAGGCCAGAACATAATTTGCCCTTTACTGAAAAAAATTAAAATGTTCTTACTTTTATAACTTTAATAAATCAAATAATATTAACATTTTGATTACTAAATAAACGAGGATTTCATGAGGGATTTCTTCTGGTGGGGGGTGGTCGGAGGAGGGGGATACGAGGGAGGATCTTTCCATGGAGGATGTTTTCTTGGGGGACGCGAGACCTCTATGAAGGGGGCGCCGGATTTTCCAGCATTGTTTAAAAAACGATCAGAAATTAAATATAAAAAAACAAGTTTTTTCAACTGAAATTAAGGAGCAACATTAAAACTTAAAGCAAACAAAAATTATTACGTACATGAGGGGTTCGCCCCCTAGTCAATACCTCTCCCTTTAAGTTTTTTTAGAACTTTCAAAAGAGTTATCTGTTGTAATTAACCGGACTTTGTGATTCAGGGGTTTGTGATTCGAACAAAATTCGAACTTTAGCGTAAAGAGCGAGACATTGACTAGGGGGCAATCTCCCTAATATACGTAATAAAAACATACGAGCATAGAAGTTCGTTACGTAAGTTAATTCGTAAATTACGTCAGAACAAAATTTCGAGAAAGCCATTTAGCCAACAAAGTAAAATTAATATGCAAATTTTGTTTTAATTATTCATGTAAAGTGAGCCAAAATCAAAGCTGCATTAATTCAAAAACGTTCAGAAATTAAATATAAAACAAGTTTTATTAACTGAAAGTAGGGAGCGACATTAAAACTTAAAACGAACAGAAATTATTCCGTATATGAAAGGGGCTGTCCCCTTCTCAACGCCTCGCTCTTTACGCTAAAGTTTGACTCTGTCACACAACTTTATTTTTTAACACAATGAAAAACTTTAGCGTAAAGATCGAGGCGTTGAGGAGGGGACAGCTCCTTTCATATACGGAATAATTTCTGTTCGTTTTAAGTTTTAGTGTCGCTCCTTACTTTCAGTTAAAAAAAAACTTGTGTTTTCTAATTTAATTTCTTTAAGGGTGGAAGTGGCAGCCTCTAATTTTTCTAATTTGTCTGAGTTACTGACCAACTATTTAGCCCGTCTGCGAGAAAAACATTGCGCTAAAAGGGAAAACCAAAGATTTCAAAGTAGAAAGAATAATAGGGGGTGAAACAAAGAATCACAGAGTGGGAATAATTCAATTTAACAGAGGAAACAGAAAAGGGACATTTATCTGGTAATCAGGGCCAAGGGTCCTAACACATACCTTAAGAATAACTTTTCTGATTTCTTGAAGAGTGAAATTGGCAGCTTCTAATTTGTCTCTCACTGGATTAAGCTCTCCTTCATTTAGGTACGCCGCATCGATTCGTGTCATCAACCTGATGATGCTCTGAAGCTCCTTCATTGACAAATTTGCTTTCAAAATCCTTGCTTAATCAAAAACAGAAAATTTATAGCTTTTGTTAGTCTTCATCAGGATATGTCAATTGTGTGCGGGGAGGCGGGCAGAAGTGGGTAATTTCACTGCAACGTCTTTTGATATATTGTCCCCTAGAGTCTGAAAATACCTTTTTAGTAATTTGGCATCATCTTCAGACTTGAGCCAAATCTGACGATTGTCTAAACTAAATTGTAAGTGCCTATTTTGAAGAAAGTCCCAATTGAAGCTGTCCTTGTGCGTTAGGACTGTTAAATAACTTTAGAAAATTGTGTCGAGACTTGAAATTCTCTGTCCTAAATATCAAACTAACTCTATTTCTTGAGAATATATCATACTTGATATTGAATAATATAAAGGAAAATTTTGCTGATAAAAATGTATTATTACCGGATTTGAACATTATCGCACACGACAACATGGAGTTACCTTCCACATAACCTCCAAATATAGTTATATAATTTTTAGTACCAGCGGGCACCAACTTAAAAAAAATAAGGAAACATGGGTGAAAATCAGCGAAAAAACAAGCTAAAACAAATAACTCCAAACAGCTTAAGGTGTAGCTGTGTTTTAGAGGCAAAAGATCGTTCATAGTTGAACGAAAAAAGATGGACCTGAAATATCTTAAGAACGACTAAGGGTATTGGGTTTGTAGTCTAAAGGCAAGTTAAGGGGTATGTCGAAAAATGGCCGGTTGGCAACACGTCACCCTTTTACGAGCTTTTCAACTGGCCTTCCCCTAAAGACGTTTGATAAAAAAAAATGTACTTTAAGTTATACTCTGAAATATGAATTTGGTGCATGTGGGCATGTGAGAGTCATTTGTTCGAGATAAATCTTATCTTGTCTTATAACCTAAGAACAAGTTCTGAAGAAAACAAATAGTAAGATGAAACTATGCACGAAATCTAGTAGGATATGCACTCTGAATAGCCATGAGAAGGTCAAAAGGTGCTTATATGTTGACAGGTCTTATCTAATTCTAGAATCACCTAGTCGTCACTGTACTAAAGAAAATACTCTTAGGCTATGAACCGAAATTCTTTAAAACATGATCAAACTTCAACTGGCCTTTTTGAAAAAGGATTTTCCATATTTAATTTTGTAAAATAAACTTTTCATTCATTCTTAACTACCTTTTATTCCTTTTCAATTAATTTTCGATAGTAAAATTTAGAGATTTTTAGAGATTTAAAAAATTTAGAGATTCGCTAGGGAAGGAGGCAGCTGTTCATGGTTCCTGTCAAAACGTAGCTCTATATTAGCTTTAAAAGTTTTTCTAGAAGGACCAAGAGTTCCTTAGGAAGACAAATCTTCCCCTGTTTCTAGCCATGCTCATGAGTCTGTCAATCACTAAATCTATCTGTAAAGATGACAACTCTTTAAAACATATTTTAAACGAAAGTAATTAAGTTAGTATTTCAAAAAAAGCAAAGAGCAATGTTAAAAATTAAGAAATTGCAAAATCTTAACGTGGGGGGGTGGAATATTCTTACAATAAGGGCCTAAAGGGCACATTTTGAGGCTTCAGACCCCTCCCCAGAAACATTTACTAATTTCCCTCTTAGTATTTGGAGTGCAAGTATACAATATACTTTCCATTTGTGACTAAATTCTCAACTGAAAATCTAAATAGGGAAGGGGGGTGTGTCGAGGAATTGTTTTTACGACAAATAGCGATTTATGAAAACGCAATTAAAAAAACATCTTAAGACAAAAGCAGAATAATAAAAATTTAGACTTTTTAAAGAAACATATTTTATTTATCTATAATTTAAATCTATAATTTAAAGAAACATAAACTATCCAACATAAAACAATGGTTGCCAACTCCTTTGAGCTCCGTTGAAGAAGTATATTTACTTTAAGGTATAGTGTTTTTAGTAACTGTAAACAGTAAAGTTTTTAGTTTGAATTTTTTGAAGGCAATAGGAGAATAAAACACCAACAATTATTGACATACTTTTTTCCTCTTATAAATAGTTTATAGCAAAATGCAAGTAAATTATAGGAAATGTTTAACTTGCTCCCTCATAAACAGACTAATTTTTATTCGTTTGATATTTTTGCGTTGCTTTTTACTTTTATTTGAAAAGGTGTGCATTTTTTTCATTCAATTTCTGTTCGTTATGTGCACTATTAAATAAATTCCTCAGCATTTCTGAGATAATTCTGAGATAGCCAAAATTCTGAGATAGCCATTTTTTCCACGCAGTTCAAAGTTCAGGAAATTATACCTTTGAGCAGGACATCCCCCCCCCACAGTATTCAGGGCAAGGGTTATAAGTTATTCCCTGGGGGCATATGAGGGTTTTTATTGAAATCTTTGTCGTAGAAACTTGAAAAAGGGCTCAATCGATTGGAAATTTAAAGGGCTAGTGCCCTTTTTAATAGTCGAAAGTTATTTGAGGGCAACTAACCCCCTCTCACGCTCACTTTTTCCTAAAACACATCCAATCAAAATTTTTATATAGCCATTATATTCAACGTAGTTGAAGGCCTTGGAAATTAGGTCTTTCAGGATGACGACCCCTCCCAACCACAGCCCTCAGGGCAAGAGTTGTAAATTATGCCCTGGGGGTATAGAAGGTTTTTATTGAAAATGTTGTCGTAGAAACTTCAAAGAGGCTCATTCAATTGGAAATTGAAAGGGCTAGTGCATTTTTTAAGAGTTGAAAGATATTGGAGAGCGACTAACGCCCCTCTCACGCCCACCATTTTCCCAAACACATCCAATCAAAATTTTGAGATATCCATTTTTTTTTTCAACGTAGTTGGAAGATCTGGAAATCAGGTCTTTTAGGATGATAACCCCCTCAGAACCCTCAGTGCAAGGGTTGTAAGTTATGCCCTGGGGGCATATAAGGCTTATATAGAAAGTTGTTTTAGAGATTTCAAAAAGGGCTCATTTGATTGGAAATTGAAATTGCCCTTTAATAGTTGAAAGTGAGTGGAGAGTAATTAACCCCCCTCTGAGGCCCAATTTACACTTTACTGAAAAAAATATAAATGAATGTGCATTGTCAGTTTAATATACATTGTCAGTTTATTTAGTAATCAAAATGTTAATATTATTTGATTTATTAAAGTTATAAAAGTAAAAACATTTTTATTTTTTTCAGTAAAGCACAAATTTTGCTGTGGCCTTGGGAAGGCATAGGGGTTTTGAGCCCAAATTATATTAATTTCTGCTCGTTTTGAGTTTGACTCGGTTATTCATTGTAATTTCTGTTCGTTTTGGGTTTCATTTATTTGTCGATTCTGATTTGTGGTAGTTTCACGCTTGGTAGATTATTTGATTTTATTTTTGCTTATTTTTTGTTTAATGGAGTTCTTAACTTTTCTTGGAAAAATTTATTTCGTGGAAAAAGTTTTTTTGATTTATTTTCTGTTCGTTTTACATTGACATAGTCTTTTCAGGGAAGAAGAAAATAATACTTTAAATCTTTTCGTATTTTTTAAGACTTTATAGTTTGGCCTGCTATTTGTATGCTGGAGAAAAATTTTCAAATTGGCCCCAAAAGATTGAACATAATACCCTCAGTCTTTCTTGGGATACTGCTGAGATGCCTCATTGGGAATTAGCATTAACACAGTGCATTTTGATTTAATCTTAAGGCAAAATTTAGTTTTTAAACATAATGGGCAAAAGGCAAAGTCGCCATGGGCTGGGGATTTCTTACCTTTCAATCACTTTCGACTATTAAAAAGGGCATCAGCCCTTTCTATTTTCAATCGATTGAGACCTTTTCGAAATTCCCACGACAACTCCTTCGATACGAAGAGCTCTGGTCTAAACAGAAACAACAACAAAAATAACACATTATACCCACATCGATCTTTACTATAAAAATGTCAAGCACTCCAATCACTTTCGACTATTAAAAAAGGCACTAGGCCTTTCAATTTCCAATCAAATGAGCCCTTTTTGAAACGACAACGCTTTCTATAAACACCTTATATGCCCCCAGGGCATAAATTACAACCCATACCCTAAGGGCTGTTAGGGTGGTTGTCATCCTCTAAGACCTAATTTCCAGAACTTTCAACTACGTTAAACAAAATGGCTGTCTCAAAGTTTTTATTGGATATGTTTGGGGAAATGGTGGGAGTGAAAGGAGCGTTAGTCACTCTCTAATCACTTTCAACTATTAAAAATGTCACTAGCCCTTTCAATTTCCAATCAAATGAGCCCATTTGAAGTTTCTACGACATCACTTTCAATAAAAACCTTATATGCCCCCAGAGCATAACCTACAACTCTTGCCCTGTGGGCTGGGGGGTGTCATTCTCAAACATGTAATTTCCAGAACTTTCTACTACGTTGAACAAAATGGCTATCTGAAAATTTTGATTGAATTTGTTTGGAGGAATGGTGAGCGTTAGAGGGGGGTTAGTTACCCTCCAATCACTTTCGACTATTAAAAATGGCACCAGTTGAATGAGCCTCTTTTGAAGTTTTACGACAACTCTATCTATAAAAACTTATATGCCCCCATGGCATAACGTACAACCTGTGCCCTGTGGGCTCTGTGGGGTTTGTCAGCATCACATACAGACGTTCCAGTACTCTCAGCTCCGTTGAACAAAATGGCTATCTTTAACCTTTGATTGTATGTTTTTGGGGACCTGGTGGGTGTGAGAGGGTGGTTAATTACTATCCCCTCACTTTCGACTAATGAAAAGAGCAATTTCAATTTCCAGTCAAATAAGCCCTTTTTTTTGAAATTTTCATAACCCCTTTCTATATAAACCTTATATGCCCCCAGGGCATAACTTTTGATTAATCCTCCTCAACGACATAATATCCAGATCTTTCAACTACACTAAACAAAATTTCTATCTCAAAATGTTGATTGGATGTGATTGGGGAAATCGTGGGCGTGGAAGGGGTGTTAGTTGCCTTCCAATCACTCTCGGCCATAAAAAGGGCACAAGCCCTTCCAATTTCAAATCAAATGAGCCCCTTTCGAAGCTTCTACGTTAACTCCTTTGATACGAAGTGCCCTGGTCTAAAACCAAAAAACCAAAAATATATTGTGCCAACATCGCTCTTTACTCTGTGTTCTCCCATTGCCTTTGATGTGGTCCTTAAGACAAGTCAATCAAAATGATCCAAATAATTTTGGTTAGAACTCTAACCTGCTTAACTCCTGATTTAATAAGAAACCAGCAACTAACCTCTTTTCCTTCCTGAACCGCAGCAGTTATTCTCTTACACAGAACTAATCCCTTTAATGTATTTATCTGGTATACGATACAAGGTAAGACCTTCGTAAAGCTCTACTATTAGCTGAATCAAACGCTTCCTCATAATCTGTAAAACAGAGGACAAGGTGTTTGACGGCTCAGGAGCTTCTCAATTATTAATCTAAGAGTGAGAATTTGTTCCACTCATCCTCTTCCCTTCTTAAAGCCAACTCTTCTTCTCTTAAAACTTTATCTACAGCATTTATAAGTGTAGAAAGTATCACAAAACTAAGTACTTTGCTACCTACAGTAACCAGGCTAATGCTTCTATAATTGTCAGACTCACTCTTATCACCTTCTTATACAGAGGTTTAATTAGAGTTTTCCTTAAATTGCCAAGTTCTTCCCCTCTTTCAAAAATCATACTCAAAATTTCCAATAGCTTAACCTCATAACCACCATATTAAAAAAAAAATTCATAGGGCCTATCAATAAATGAGATGACATCGTTTTTATACAATCCTAAAAAGATGTTATCCCAGATTTGCCTCTTACTAACTTGGACTATCTGTCTTGGCTTTTTCTACAATTAGCCATGTCTTGATGCCTGCAACCACTTGATTTTTTAATCCTTATAGTAGTGTCACTAATTCTTCCTCGCACATATATCTTCCCTCACATCCAAAGTGTCACAAACTTTTTCGTTCTCCTCTATATCTTTTCCTGTAATTTTATCACGGTCTAGCACGTTCTCAAAAGGTTCCACCTCTTTTTTTCTATCTACTTCTTGTGTTTTCCTCTTTCTCTCTTTTTTTCGTTTATTCCTTCATCAGATGAGTTTCTCGTTTGTTGAGTAGCTCGGTATGAATGTTGTTTAATTAGCTGAGAGTGATAACCTCGCTTGCCCTTTCAAGCTTATTACCTTTCTTGGCAGGTGAAAGGCGAATAGCGTTTGTTTTCCTTTTTTAATAAATGTATATCTCATATATCATACTATTAATTCGTTTGGCTGCATCTTTCAAATCTTAGGCAATTTTATCCATGGCCTGCTTTTCACACCTTATTAGTTCAAATTGTAATGCTTTTTGCACTTTCTTTACAATCCTCTTATTTTAAAAGATCTATCACCCAGATACTAACAAGCCCCTCCTCCTCTCTATAATGCTTAAGCAAGGGAGGAGTAGCCCCACCTTATTTTTAAATTCTGATCAGTACTGTGATTTTACTGTCATATTTTGGGTTAGTCGATTTTACAACAGATAAATATCACGCTCCTCGAAATGTGAATCAGCTTCAGTAAAGCGTAATAAAGATTCTGGCTTTCAGCAATGTTATGGGGGCGGTACCGCGTTAACCCCTACTCATATTTCTGGTAATTTCTGTTTGGATAAGTTTGAAGTAATTATTTATTTTATTTTTTTTTTCTTAGATTCCGTTTGTTCTTTTGCAGCAATTTTTGTTCGTTTTAAGTTTGAACTGCTATTACGCTGACCTTATTTATAATCATTTTACGGTTTAATATTTAATTTTTCTTTTCTTTGAAATTTTTCTTTTGAAAAAGTAGTTTTTACTATTTGCTTTGTTTTTTACTATTTTCTATTTTTTACTATTTTCTAGTTTTTACTATTTGCTTTGTTTTTTACTTTTCTATTAATTTTTTTTGTGGAAGATGCTTTTTTTAAATTATTTAGAAAAGAAAAGTAAATTTTAAGATAAGATAATGAGTAAGGTAAGAAATAACTTAAATAAGATAGTAAACAAGAAAGTAATATGAGGTAAGAAAACCTGGGACTGCTGGCAACTTCTATCAGCTTTTTCTTAGATCCTTTATTGACATTACAAATGGCTATCGTAGGAAAATCAATTTGATCAACAGCCAATCCTTTCGCATCAAATGTTACAATGATTGGCGAACTATCCCACTGCTGGTAAACAGTTAGAATGAAATATCCTGAAGCTAATATTGCGGCAAAAAAGACTATAGCCCATAGAACCCTAGAAAAAATTTAATTATTTGCCTTAATTGTTTTTGGATGTTGAATCTTATTACATTTTTTCTTATTAATATTTATTTATTTATAATCGACAATAATTTTAAATAATCTTTTAATGATATTTTTTTAGTATACCAATATTTTCCCATGTTTATCACAACCCAAATATTTTAAAAGTACCAAGAACATCAAAATCAAAATATGTTTTGAACATTGAAACAAAATAAGGAATATTCTTTGCTTATCACCACGATTTTCTAATAGTTTGCTTTTGGTAGTTTTAACTGTGACGTTTCTTGGGTAGCACTACATTCTCATTAATTTTGATACGCTGAATCGTTAAACAAAACAGATGAAATAGATATATAGAATAGATAAAATAGATAAATAAAATAGATGAAACAGACAAACAAAATACATAAACTGCTTAGCTAAATTTGACAAGGCTGTTTGTCAGTAGAAAGTCAAAAATTAAAAATCTGTTTATTCCTAAAGGTAACAAATGACCATGAATTGTCAGTTTAATATGTATATTAAATGCATAAAGAAGAGCTTTAATCTGCTCTTCTTACCGACCTATTACTGTCTCTTGCACTTTTAGTAAAGTTCTTGAGTGTGGATAAATAAATAAATACAAAGTTATTAGAAATAAATAATAATAATAATAATAATACTGATATTTATTCCTTAAAGTTTTAATAATTTTTTATTCATTTAAATAAAAATTGAAAACATTCAAAATGTATTTTGTTTTTAGTAAGATGCAAATTATGTTATGGTCTTGCGAAGGCACGGGGGCTGTCAGCCCTATTCATGTTTTTTTTTTTTTTTTTTTCGTTTCGAGCTTGACTCGGGTATTTATTGTAATTACTGTTCGTTTTGAGTTTCATTTATTTATACATGGGGATTTGTGGTGGTATTACGTTTGGGAGTTATTTGACTTTATTTTTGCTCATTTTTGGTTTATTGGAGCTCCTTACTTTTCTTTGGAAAACTTGTTTTGTGGGAAAGGTTTTTTCTATTAATTTATATTTGTTTTTTCTTGACATAGTTATTTTCATGGAAAAAAAAATTGTATCTCTTCGGTTTTTTCTGTAACAACCAATAGTTGTGCTCGCTATTTGTATTTTGAAGGAACTTTTTCAACTATTTTTAATCCTGACACAAATAGTATTGTTTACTTTTAATTTTATACCTCCTCTAGTTGACCTGATAAATGAAACTCAAAATCATTTCGAAAAGGTTCTATCTATGCTCTTTAACAACCTAGATACACATACACTCTTTTGATTTATTTAAATTTTAAAGCAGAAGCAATAATAGTATTTGCCCTAAAAGTTTCAACTTCATACCCCCAGTCCTTCTCGACATATTTCTGAAGTGTCGTATTGGTAGCCAGACACACAGGGCCTTTTGATTTAGTTTTAAAGCACCATTTAATTTTAAGGTATAACGGAACAATTGCATAATTGTGAGGGGTTAAGATACCCTAAAGATACCCTAAGATACCCTTTAAATCCCTAAAACTATGGCTACTGGACAGTTCTACTATGCCCTTGAAAACCTGTGTCGACATAGTGTGTTTCAATTTAGCTCCATGCGGTTTCAATATTTCCCACCTTTATACATTTTCACCTTTTCACGTTTATACCTTTATTTTAGTAGCAGCAGTAGTAGCATTAGTGGTAGAATTAATATTAGTAGCCTTAGCTTTTGTGGCAGCTAAAGCTAAGATATTATTAAAGCTAAAGCTACTATCAGTAATAATAGTAGCAGTAGTAGCAGCAGTAGTAGTAGTAGTATGATTAGAAGTAGTAGCATTAGAATACAAGTATTTTGTTTTGTTCAAATCAACATCCTCCACAGCAATCCCTGTTAGTTTCAATTTTACACACCAAACTATTCCTAAGATATTGCTATTGTGCCCTTTTGACAAACTGCATACAGACCACGTCTTGTGATTCAGTTCATCTCCCCCCCCCTCAAAATTCCATAACAGTTTCACCTTTACACTCTTAGGCTTAATGTTGTAATAGTAATCGCAGTGGTAGTACTTGATGT
Source organism: Artemia sp. Qi Xiang Cuo (assembly GCF_049724085.1). Classification (NCBI taxonomy): domain Eukaryota; kingdom Metazoa; phylum Arthropoda; class Branchiopoda; order Anostraca; family Artemiidae; genus Artemia; species Artemia sp. Qi Xiang Cuo. The sequence goes on from NC_142806.1 coordinate 4,348,291, forward strand.
CCATGGGCATAAAACGAGACAGGTTGGTATGTATAAAAGGCCGATTATAGTGTTTGTGAGATCTGCATTCTCTGCTCGTCATGTTCTTCCGGTGCTGTGGTCTCAGACGCCATCTTCTATTAGGAATATTGCTGAAAGGTCTGGCTTCTGTGAGCAGTTGAGGCACCATTGCCTGCAGGTTTATGAATTCTAATTTTTTTTTCTTAAGTAGTTCTGTATGTTTAATATGTTTTATATTCTTTTTTTTGTTTTGTTGTGAAATGGGAACCCGAATGTGTTGATGTAAGTGGATGTAAGTTTTTTTTTTGGAGTTGCAATACAAGCCCAGGTTACTGGGCTTCATGCCTTTTTGTTTATTTTTTTTGTGAATAAATTATATCTCCATTGAAAAAAAAAATTTAATAATTTTACTAACAGTAGTATTAATAGTAGTAGCAATAGTACCAATAGCAGTAGTAGTATTAATGTATTTCCCTTTGGTCAATTGGACATCCGTCTTGTCAAGTCCTCTGGAAGTTTCAACTTAATACTTCAAGCCACTGCTATGACATTCCTGAAAAGTCCTTATGATAACCTTTATGTTCATATACTTCTTGAAATTCTCATCTCAATACTCAGCCTTACAAGTAGCTGCAATAGAAGTAGCAGCTGAAGTAGTAGTAATAGTAAATGGAGCAGTGATGGTTGTATTATTAGTAGCATGCACATGTTGCATTTTGGTCTGATGATCTTGCCCTTTTAGCATTCTCTGAAAGTTACAACCTAGTACCCAAACCAATTCTTGAGATGTGCTCTTTTGACAATTTACATGCACATAGCTTCTTTTGATTTAGTTCAAATTTTCCGTCAATATTGTAAATGGAGTAATGTGGTAGCAGTAGTAGCAGTGGTAGCAGTAGTAATGGTGGTAGCTGTAGTAGTAGTGGTAGGATGCAAATACGGCCTTTTTTATCATCGCCCTCATCATTTTCTGATAGTTCCAAATTAATATACTCAGTTATTCCCCAGTTACGATATTTTGACAACCTATGCATACATAACGTGTTTTTATATAGTTCAACACTCCTCTCAACATTCTCTGAAAGGCTTACATGAGTGCCCTTCGTCTTTTTTGAAAGCATAGTTCAAACATGCATACCTTTCTCAACAACATATAGTCTACGAAAACAATGAACGAATTGCTTAACTTACAGTCCTAACGCTGAGGACTGTAAGGAGGTTGACATTGCCAAAGAAATAATCACTGGACCTTTCAACAATGCTGAGCAAAATGGCTCTCTTAAAATTTTTATCACATTTGTTTTGGGGATTGATAGGCTTGGTGAGGTTGATGGTTGTCCTCCATTCATTTCTGACTATTAAAAAGGGCCCTATAACTTCCGACTTTAAATCAATTGAGCCCGTCCGATCTCAAGTTTGTAGGACCACCCGTTCCATAGGAATCTTGTATGGCCCGGGGAATAACTTGCAACCCTCTAGGCTCTGGGGGGTTGTTTTCACCCAGAAGGCATTGTAATAAATACAATCTAAGACCACACTGGCTATACATGACAATTTTTCTCCTCTCTGAGTTTCATTAGGCATTGTAATATGCTCTTTAGACTTTTTTAAGCCGGCTATCTCACAAATTCAGTCTGATGTGGTTAAGGAAAAGAGCATGGGCATTTAATCCTAAGGCAACATTTAGCTTTTAAACATAATGGACAAATGGGTGGGTGGGCGTGGGAGGGGGTTAGTTGCCTCCAATCACTTTCGTCTGTTAAAAAGGACATTATCCCTCTCTATTTTCAATCGAATGAGCCGTTTTTGAAGTTCCTACGACAACTCCTTCGATACGAAGTGCCCTGGTCTAAAAAAAAAATAGTAATATATTACCCCCACATCGATCTTTATTACAAATTAATTAAACAAACTTTTTCCAAAAAATAAGTTTTTCAAAGAATAGTAAAGAACTCCATTAAACCAAAAACAAGTAAAAATAAAATCAAATAATCTACCAAGCGTGAAACTATCACAAATCAGCATCGATAAATAAATGAAACCCAAAATGAACAGAAATTACAATAAATAACCGAATCAAGCTCAAAGCGAGCAGAAAGTAACATGAGTAGGGCTCAAAACCCCTATGCCTTCCCAAAGCCAGAACATATTTTGCACTTTACTGAAAAAAAATATTTTTACTTTTATAACTTTAATAAATCAAATAATATTAACATTTTGATTACTAAATATCAGTGTATGTATATTAAACTGACAATGTACATTCATTTGTATTTTTCTCAGTGAAGTGCAAATTATGTTTGCAAGGAAAAATGGTGGGAGTGGAAGGGGTGTTAGTTGCCTTCCAATCACTTTCGACTATTAAAAAGGGCACAAGCCACTCCAATTTCCAATCGAATGAGACATTTTCGAAGTTCTACGACAAATCCTTCGAAACGAAGTGCCCTGGTCTAAAGGAAAGAAAATAATACATTTTACCAACATCGTTCTTTACTCAGGTAGCGCGATTGCGCTGCCTATGAAATGTCAAACCTTCCAATCACTTTCGACTATTATAAAGGGCACTAGCCCTTTCAATTTCTAATCGAATGAGCCCTTTTTGAGTTTCTACGACAACATTTTTTATAAACACCTTATATACCCCCAGGGCATAAATGACAACCCTTGCCCTGAGGGCTGTGAGGGGGTTGTCATCCTCAAAGACGTTGAAAAAATGGCTATCTACAAATTTTGATTGGATGTATTTGGGGAAAAGGTGGGCGTGAGAAGTGGGTTAGTTGTCCTCAAATCACTTTCGATTATTAAAAAGGGCATGAGCCCATTGAATTTCCAATCAAATGAGCTTTTTTTCAAGTTTCTACGACAAAGCTTTCCATAAAAACCTTATATGCCCCAGGGCATAACTTACAACCCTTATCCTGAGGGGGGGAGTGTCATGCTTGAGGATATAATTTCCGGGCCTTTCAACTACTTTGAACAAAATGACTATCTTAAAATTTTGATTGGATGTGTTTGGATAAAATGTGGGCGTGGAAAGGGTGTTAGTTGCCTTCCAATCACTTTTAACTATTAAAAATGGTACTAGCCCTTTGAATTTCCAATCAAATGAGACCTTTTTGAAGTTTTCACGACTACGCTTTCTATAAAAAAAAACCTTATAATACCCCCAGAGCATAGCTTAACACCCTTGCGCTGTAGGCAGTTTGGGGTTGTCATCCTCAAAGACCTAATTTCCAGAACCTTCAACTACGTTGAACAAAATGGCTGTCTCAAAATTTTGATTGGATGTGTTTGGGGAAAAAGCGGGCGTGAGAGCGGGTTAGTTGCCCTCCAATTACTTTTGACTATTAAAAAGAGCAATATCCCTTTGAATTTCCAATCGAATGAGCCGTTTTTGAAGTTTCTACGACAACAATTTCTATAAAAAACCTTATATGCCCCAAGGGCATAACTTACAACCCTTGCTCTGAAGGCTTTGGGCGAGTTTCCTCCTCAAAAATATAGTTTCCATCTGGAAATCAACTACGCTGAACAAAATGGCTTTTGTTTGGTCTGTGTTTGTTTTTGATGTTTTTGGGGAAAAGGTGTGCATGAGAGGGTGGTTAATTGCCCTCCAATTACATTCGACTATTAAAAAGGGCATTGGCCCATTGAATTTCCAATCGAATGAACCTTTTTTGTAGTTTCTACGACAACAATTTCTATAAAGCCTTTTTTGAAGTTTCTACGACAACACTTTCTATAAAAAACCTTATATGCCCCCAGGGCATAACTTACAACCCTTGCGCTGAGGGCTGTGGGGGGTTTTCATCCTCAAAGACCTAATTTCCAGAACCTTCAACTACGTTGAGCAAAATGGCTATCTCAAAATTTTGATTGGATGCGTTTGGGGAAATAGCGGGTGTGAGAGCGGGTTACTTGTCCTCTAATTCCTTTTGACTATTAAAAAGGGCACTAGCCCTTTGAATTTCCGATCGAATGAGCCTTTTTTAAAGTTTCTACGAAAAGACTTTCTACAAAAACCTTATATGCCCCCAGGGCATAAGTTACAACTCTTGCCTTGAAGGCTGTGGGGATTGTCCTTCTCAAAAACATAAATTCTATCTGGAAATCAACTACGTTGAACAAAATAGTTATCTCAAAGTTTTGATTGGATGTGTTTGGAAAAATGATAGGCGTGGAAGGGGTGATAGTTGCCTTCCAATCACTTTCGACTATTAAAAAGGGCACAAGCTACTCCAATTTTCAATCGAATGAGCCCTTTTCGAAGTTTCTTACGACAACTGCCCTAGTCTAAAGGGAAAAAAAATAATACATTGTGCCAACATCGTTCTTTACTTAGGCAGCGCGATCGCGCTGCCTATGATAAACCTTTTTCTAACATTTTCTCTAATTTAATTACAATATTAAAAAGCAAAAATTACGGAGATTTCTAGGACGTAATATCATTAACTTAAGCAATAAGTGCACTTTTATTAGCTCTTTCCAGTCAAATTTACAATTACGGTGATTTTTTATTGTGTGTGTGTTTTGTTTTGGTTTTGCGGATGTTTTGACAGGCGAAACCCCGCTATTCAAAACATACATTCTTTCCTTTGAAACAAAAATGATACTTAACCTCTTTAGAGGGTTTGGGTAAGGAGGGGGTCTCCATTCTTATTTGGAAAGCTTGCTTAGTCTTGTTATGCTATTTCTGCTTTGTTGTTATTGATACTATGATCAATAAAAAAGAAAAAAATAGTGCTAGAAATGCAAACAGTTTTCAGTAAAGCAAATTACTCTCCGGTCTTTAGAAGGTTTTGGGGGAGATAACCTTCCAAGTACTATTGGTAATTTCCCTCCGTCTTAAATATGCATTGATTGCTCGATTTAATTTCTGATAGTTTTAGTATTAATTTTTTTTATCTAAAAAACTTATCTTTACATTTGATGCGATTCCTAACTTTAATTTATATCCTATTATGGTTTCATCTATTGATTGAGCATAATTTCTGCCGTTTAGTTTAAAATATTATATGACTTGATTTCTACTCATCTCAGGTTCTTATATAGCCCTTTCACTTTCTTTAAAAACTTTTTCTAATAATACAAAAAAAATTGGTGTTTGAAAAGCACGTCGATCATCAGCCCTAAAGAAGTACAAATGCAAATCAAAGATGAAAATTAAAAATCAATGAACAAAAGTAAAAAGATTACTTTGCAAAAAAATGGTTTTGGCAAGGACTCCTCCTCAAAAAAATTGGAAGAGCCAACTCTGGATTTTCAGTTTTTGCTATTTGGATACCTCTTCCCTTTCACTCTTCCTTTAGTTCTCAAGTCAATTCTTTTATCATTCCATCTGTCTGTATACTAAATGAAATATAAATGCGCAGAATTGTTCTTTGAAAACTTATGTTAATAATACAAAAAATCGTGTCTTAAAAGCACGTCGATCGCCAGCCCTAAAGAAGTATAGATGCAAATCAAAGATAAAAATTAAAAATCAATGAACATAATAAAAAGATCACTTTGCAAAAAGATGGTTTTGGCAAGGACTCCTCCTCAAAAAAATTGGAAGAGTCAACTCTGGATTTTCAGTTTTTGCCATTTGGATACCTCTTCCCTTACACTCTTCCTTTAGTTTTCAAGTCAATTCTTTTATCATTCCATCTGTCTGTATACAATTTTAGATATATATACGCAGAATTGTTCAACTGCTATAAAGAGGTTTTTTTGATAAAAGTCTTTTTTTGAAATTAATATAATAGTAAGGTCATTTTTAAAAACCACATTGATCGCCATCTTAAAGAAGTTTTCGATAAAGCATATGTAAATAAAATATGAAACTTAAAAATCAATGACCAAAATAAGAAGACTACTTTCCAAAAAGACAGTTTTTTCCTCCTCAAAAAAATTGCAGGAACCGGATTTCCAGTTTTGCCATTTGAATGCTTCCCAAATTGTCACTATTCCTTTTGTTCTCAAGTTAACTCCTTTAGCATCCCATCTGTCTGTATACAATCTAAAATATATCAAACAGTTCGTGGTAATGAACTGTAAGTAAGGAGCGACCCGGCTCAATGGTAACCGAAGCTCTTGAAAACTGAATTTTGATACCAATAGATATATCAAAAGAATTAGATTTTAATGCTGATTTCAAATATATAAGTTTCATCAAGTTTAGTCCTACGCATCAAAAGTTACGCGCCTGAGAAAATTTGGCTGATTTTCGAAAAAAGGGGGAAAGACCCCCTAAAAGTTATAGAACCTTAATTAAAATCACACCATCATATTCAGCGTATCAGAGAACCCTGTTGCGGAGGTTTCAAGCTCCTATCTACGAAAATGTAGAATTTTGTATTTTGTGCCAGAAGAAAGATCATGGATGCGTGTTTATTTGTTTGTTGTTGTTTTTTTATTTCCCCAGGGGTGATTGTATCGATCCAGTAGTCCTAGAACATCGTGAGAGGTCTCATTCAAACGGAAATTAAAAGTTCCAGTACCCATTTTCAGTGACTGAAAAGAATGGAGGGCAACTAGGCTCCCTCCCACGCTCATTTTTTTCCCAAAGTCACCCGATCAAAATTTTGAGATAGCCATTTTGTTCAGTATGGTCAAAAATATGATAAATCTGTCTTTTAGGATGACTTAATCTCCCGAAGTTCCCGGGGGAGCGCTGAAAGTTATGAACTTTACCCAATGTTAATATATAGTATTGGTTATTGGGAAGTATACAGACGTTTTCAGAGGGGATTTTTTCTGGTAGTGGAGGGGAGTGGGTCAGGGGTTATGTGGGAGGATCTTACCATGAAGGAAGTTTTCGTGGGAGAAGAGACATTGCTATGAAGGGGCCGCCGGATTTCTCAGCATTATTTAAAAAAAGATCAGAAATTATATATAAAAAAAACAAGTTTTCCAACTGAAAATATGGAGTAACATCAAAACTTAAAAACGAACAGAAAATATTACGTGTATGATTGGGTTCACCCCTTAGTCAATACCTCGCTCTTTAAGCCAAAGATTTTTTATTACTTTCATAAGAGCTATTTATTCTAAATAACGGCCTTTGTGATTAAGGAGTCATTTTTAAATAATTGCACCAAAATTCAAACTTTAGCTTAAAGAGCGAGGTATTGACTAGGGGGCGAACACCCTGATATACGTATTAAAAACATATGAATATAGAAGTTCGTTAAGTAAGTTAATTCGTCAGTTACCTATATTTATTACTAATAAAAACGTTCGTAAATAAAATTAAACAGGTTTCGAGAAAGCCATTTAACCAAATAAAAGTAAAATTAATATGCAAATTTTGTTTTAATTGTTCATGTACGGGGAGCCAAAATCAAAACCTGCATTAATTCAAAAATGTTCAAAAATTAAATGAAAAAAAAAAGTTTTTTTAACTGAAAGTAAGGAACGACGTTAAAACTTAAAACGAACAGAAATTATTCCGTATATGAAAGGGGCTGTCCCCTCCTCAACGCCTCGCTCTTTACGCTAAAGTTTGACTTTCTCACAGCTCTTATTTTTTTTAAACAATAAAAAACTTTAGCGTAAAGAGCGAGGCGTTGAGGAGGGGACAGCCCCTTTCATATACGGAATAATTTCTGTTCGTTTTAAGTTTTAACGTCGTTCCTTACTTTCAGTTAAAAAAACTTGTTTTTTTTTATTTAATATGCTAAAAGAAACTGTCGTACAGCTGTTCTGAAGGAGTTTTTTGAAAAAAAAATTGTGTCAGAACAATAAGCGAAAACAATTACACATATAATAAACACTTACCTTTCAAAAACGTATCGGCCCCCGGACGCAATATAACGAAGTCCATGAAGAGACGTATTCAGAAGGAACTCTTCTGTAACTAATCCCAAAGATGTTTTTGGCAAGCGCTCCTCCTCCAAAGCAACGCGGGGGCCGACCGCTGATTTTCGTTTTCTTGCCATTTACGTACTGGAGTTTATACCAAAATTCACAGTGTTAATATGATTACTCCGTATTTTCTCACATTAAGTCTATTATCATTCCATCTGTTTGTTTTGACCCATTAGAAAGGAAAATTATTCCTAGAAGTTTATTAGTTTATTTTAACAAGGAAAATTTGCTTTGTCTGAAGACATGTTAAAATGTTGCTAGTTCGGGAAATTACTGGCACAATAAACAATTACCCTGGGACAAAACAGATGTTCTCATGAATTTTTCTTGCAAATAAGAATTTTATAAACACATTTATGTGTTTACCTTTAAGAAAAAGAGTTAGGTGTCTGTTTTTTAGAAAAGTTTTTTCCAATCAGCATTTTCATCGAGTGTTTTTTTTTTACAGATCCATCTACGGTCAAACCCTGGTTTTTTACAATCCATCTACGATCAACCCCCGATTTTCTTACAGAGCCATCTACGATTAAACCCAAGTTTCTTGCATATCTGCCTACGATCAAACCCTGTTGTTTTTACAGACTTATCTACGATCAAACCCCGGTTTGCTACAGGCCCATCTGCGATCAAGCCCCGGTTTTTTTACGGATCCATCTACGATCAAACCCCGGTTTTTTTACAGAATCATCTACGTCTGAAAGTATGAAACCGGATCAAGAGTCGAATCCTATTTTCTAAGGCTATGGATGAAAAGTAACGGTCCAATCAATCAATAAAAAAATATATACAGCTCAAAGAGCGAATGTTAACAGCACAATAGTCTATTCGAGAAAATTAACGTTAATTTCGGGTTGACCTTACTATAATGCTTTACTCGTGTTCGAGGAAGAAAATCTTGGTCAGAACGAAGGTATTTGCTCTCAAATTTTCTGTTTGAAAAGTAGCTTGTTCGAGCAGTCAGACCTTCAAGAACCAATGTTTGGCAGTATTACTTTTCATTTAATTTCCCGCCTGTTACGTTTTATCACCTTACCTAGGCTCACTACAAAAATTTAGAACTTACTTTTGTTAAAAATTTAACAAAGCACCAAATTCTAGAAATTGCAACGAGATCTGGTTTATTTGAACAGTCAGACCTTCGAGAATCAAAATTTGGCTATATTACTTTTCATTATTTTCCCCTCTCTTACCTTTTATCAACTTACCTAGATTCATTCAAAAAATAATAATACTTTCTTTTTGTTAAAAATAAAAAAACAGCCAATTTTAAAAATTGTATATGTTAGGCCTATTATGACTACAATGATTGCTGCAACTAAAGAGCAAACGACAACCAACAGTCACCGAAAATTTAAAATGCGTTTTGTCTAGTGAGAGAAAAGTTCTCGTTTCAAACTGATTCAGGAACTATTATTTCGATTAGACTTAATTGCAAAAGTCAGTTGCGACAGCAAACTTACGAGAATTTCAGAAAAGAGCCAAAAAGCCCCTGGGAATTTCATCAAATCAAAATAAAAAGTGTGTCATTGGAATCGCCATGGTAAGAAACCTCGTACACAGGAATTACAGGCCCCCGCCCTGAATAACAGGGAAAATCATTTTTTTTTTCCATGGGTAGCACTGATTTCTCTGTTTTCTTTTTTTTTCACCGGGATGATCATATTGAATCAGTGATTGTAGAATGTTTGGAGCAACTTTATTTAAGCAGGAATCACAATATATAGTGCAGATTTTATAGAAAAAAGACTTTTAGGAACGCTTAAAATGCATTTTAAATGCTTTCACTTTTTTTACTTTAATAAAGAGAAAATTATTAAGACTTTAAGGAATAAATATCCACGATCCAAACAATAAACATAAATCATAGGCAGCACAATCGCGCTGCCTAAATAAAGAACAATGTTGGCACAATGTATTATTTTTTTTTCCATACCAGGGCACTTCGTACCGAAGGAGTTGTCGTAGAAACTTCGAAAAGGTCTTATTCGATTAGAAATTCGAATGTCTAGTGCCCTTTTTAATAGTCGAAAGTGATTGGAAGGCAACTAACACCACTTCCACGCCCACCATTTCCCCAAACACATCAAATCCAAATTTTTAGATAGCCATTTTGTTCAGCGTAGTTGATTTCCAGATAGATATTATTTTTTTGAAGCAGACACTCCTCCAATCCCTGAGGGAAGGGGTTGTAAGTTAAGCCCTGGGGGCATATAAGGTCTTTATAAAAAGCGTTGCCATAAAAACTTCAGTAAAGGCTCATAGGATTGATAATTCAAAGGGCTAGTGCTCTTTTTAATAGTCGAAAATTATTGGAGGGCAACTAACCCCTCTCTCACGCCTACCTTTTCCCCAAACACATCCAATCAAAATTTTGAGATAGCCATTTTGTTCACGTAGTTGAAAGTTCTTGAAACTAGGTCCTTGAGGATGACAGCCCCCCCCCCCACAGCCCTCAGGGAAAGGGTTGTAAGTTATGCCTGGGGGGTATATAAGGATTTTATAGAAAACCTTGTCGTAAAAACTTCAAAAAGGGCTCATTCGATCGAAGATTGAAATGGCTAATGCCCTTTTTAAGAGTCGAACGTAATTGGAGGGCAACTAACACCCCTTCCACGCCCACCATTTTCCCAAACGCATCCAGTCAAAAGTTTCAGATAGCCATTTTGTTCAACGCAGTTAAAAGGTCCGGATATTATACCTTTGAGCTGGACACTCCCCCCACAGTCTTCAGGGCAAGGGTTGTAAGTTATGCCCTGGGGGTATATAAGGTTCTTATAGAAAGTGTTATCATAAAAACTTGAAAAAGGACTCATTCGTTTGGAAATTCAAAAGGCTAGTGCCCTTTTTAATAGTTGAAAGTAATTGGAAGGCAACTAACCCCCTCTCACGCCCCCCATTCTCCATAAGACATGCAATAAAAAATTTTAAATATTCATTTTGTTCAACGTCGTTGAAAGTTTTAAAAATTAGGTCTTTCAGGATGATAACCCTCTCAAAGCTCCCAGGGCAAGGGTTGTAAGTTATACCCTGGGGGCTATAAGGTTTTATAGAAAGCGTTGTCGTAGAAACTTCAACAAAAGCTCATTCGATTGGAAATTGAAAGGGCTAGTGTCCTTTTAATAGTCTAAAGTGATTGGAGAGCAACTAACCACCTCTCACCCCCCCCCCCCCATTTCCCCAAACACATCCAATCAAAATTTTGAGATAGCCATTTTATTTGACGTAGTTAAACACTCCGGAAATTATGCTTTTGGGGATGACACTCCCCCCACAGCCCTAGGGGTAAGGGTTGTAAGTTATACCCTGGGGTTATATAAGGTTTTTTTATAGAAAAGCGTTGTCGTAGAAACTTCAAAAATGGCTCATTCAGTTGGAAATTGAAAAGCCTAATGCCCTTTTTAATAGTCGAAAGTGATTGAAGGGCAAGTAACCCCCCTCTCACGCCCACCATTTCCCCAAACAAATCCAATGAAAATTTTGAGATAGCTATTCTGTTCAACGTAGTTGAAAGTTCTGGAAATTAGGTCTTTGAGGATGAAAACCCCCTCACAGCCCTCAAGGCAAGGGCTGTAAGTTATACCCTGAGGGCATATAAGGTTTTTATAGAAAGTGTTGTCGTAGAAACTTCAAAAAGGGCTCATTCAATTGGCTCATTCATATCTGGTATTTTTGTGAATTTCTATACACTGTCTATTAACAAGGATTTTATCCCTATTTTGAACTTTTATTTTGTCGTCATGGAAAGGCAGTGTGGTCTCCGAAATTATCTAAATGTTACCTTAAGATTAAATCAAAATGCACTGTGTTGATGCTAATTCCCAATAAGGCATTTCAGCAGTATCCTAAGAACGACTGAGGGTGTTATAATCAAACTTTCGGGGATACTTCTGCTCTAAAAATTTAGCCAAATCAAAATAGCGTAAGAGTTCCCAAGCTATCAAAGAGAGTAAACAGATCTTTTTGCGAATGGTATCAAGTTTTCTATTTCAGGTCAAATAGAGAAGGTATGAAATTAAAATAAACACTACTATTTGTGTCCAGATTTTTAAAACGGTGTTTGTTGTTAAAAATTGCTGAAAAATTTCCTCCACCATACAAAAAGCAGGCCAAACTATAAAGTATTACAAAAAAGAAAAGATTTAAACTATTACTTTTTTTCCCTGAAAAGTCTATGTCAATATAAAACGAACAGAAATTAATTTAATAAAAATTATTTCCAAAAAAATAAGTTTTTCAAAGAAAAGTAAAGAACTCCATTAAACCAAAAATGAGCAAAAATAAAATCAAATTATCTACCAAGCGTGAAACTAACGCAAGTCAGCATCGATAAATAAATGAAACCCAAAACAAACAGAAATTACAATAATAACCGAGTCAAACTCAAAACGAGAAGAAATTATCATGCGTAGGGCTCAAAACCCCTATGCCTTCCCAAGGCCAGAACATAATTTGCACTTTACTGAAAAAATACAAATGAATGTTCATTGTCAGTCTAATATACTTAATCAAAATATTATTTTGATATTTATTAATCAAAATATTAATATTATTTGATTTATTAAAGTTATAAAAGTAAAAAAAATTTATATTTTTTTCAGTAAAGTGCAAATTATGTTCTGGCCTTTGGAAGGCATGGGGGTTTTGAGCCTACTCAAGTTAATTTCTGCTCGTTTTGAGTTTGACTTGGTTATTTATTGTAATTTCTGTTTGTTTTGGGTTTCATTTACTTATCAATGTTGATTTGTGGTAGTTTCACGCTTGGTAGATTATTTGATTTTATTTTTGCTTGTTTTTGGTTTAATGGAGTTAATTACTTTTCTTTGAAAAACTTATTTTGTGGAAAAAGTTTTTTTAATTAATAATTCAGAAAATAGGATGCTGAAATAGTTACTGGGCCATCATTAATAGAACAAGAGGTTGTTGAGACGTGCCGAAGACAAGAAGCTCAATTTTAGAGGAGGCGACTTGACTGAAAGCCCAATCTCAGTGAGACAAGTGCAAAGTTTATAAATTGAATTTTGGACGAACTGATATAAAATGAATTTTGGAGAGCTTGAAGAGCATCTGATAGTAGAAGGACAATGTCTGCGTGACAGAGGTGGCTGACATCAATATTGGACTCAATTAGAAATAGAGGAAAATTTCTCCCCTGTTGATTTATTCATCTTTTATCATCCCTGCTAGCTCTGGGGATCTTATATACAACTGGGACTACTAATGGCAAACCTGGAATTCATACACCATTTAATTCAGCTTTGCCAGTAATATAAGCATTAAAAATCACCCATTAATTACCTGTCTTTCTCAAAATAAGCTCTTTTTTCATCTAATTCATTTTCCAACAGACCCCAAGTATCTTCATTCCGATATGAGCTGTTTTAAGGTGCCATATAAATCAATCTCGTTACAATACTAGAACCATTTAAACAATCTATCTAAATGAAATACTTAGATTAATATACACTTTTGATTCTTGTCAAACCTCTGATAGGAATTTTTTTATCAGTATTATATGACCTTTGCGTTTATCCCTAGACGGTTGGCCGAAAAAGGATAATCTTTGGCAATCTGTCATCCTTCATCCGCAGAACGTGCCGTTGTTACCTCATCTTGTCTTTTATTATAGCCCTAGAAGGCGGAATTGATCCACACGTTTCGTACAGCCTACTGTTTGAAATACGGTCAGTCAGCCAGGTGGCCAAAACAGTCCGTAGGCAATTTCTCTGGAAAATCATAGGCAGCGCAATAGCGCTGCCTAAGTAAAGAACGATGTTGGCACAATGTATTATTTCTTTTTTTCTTGGTTTTAGACCAGGGCACTTCGTATCGAAGGAGTTGTCGTAGAAACTTCGAAAAGGGCTCACTTGATTGGATATTGGAGTGGATAGTGCCCTTTTTAATAGTCGAAAGTGATTGGAGGGCAACTAGCCCCCCCCCCCCCACGTCCATCATTCCCCCAAACACATCCAATCAAAATTTTGAGATAGCCATTTTGTTCAGCGTAGTTGATTTCCAGATAGAAAACGTGTTTTTGAAGAGGTAACTCCCCCACAACCCTCAGGGCAAGGGTTCTAAGTTATGCCCTGGGGGCATATAAGAACTAGGTTGGTACAATGTATTATTTATTATTTTTTTTCCGTTAGACCAAGGCACTTCGTATAGAAGAAGTTGTCGTAGAAACTTCGAAAAGGGCTAATTCAATTGGAAATCGGAGTGGTTTGTGCTCTGTTTAATAGTCGAAATTGAATGGAAGGCCGCTACCACCCCTTCCACGCCCACCATCTTCCAAAACGCATCCAATCAAAATTTTGCGATAGCCATTTTGTTCAGCGTAGTTGATTTCTAGATAGAAATTATGTTTTTGAGGAGGACACTTCCCCACAGCCCTCAGGGCAAGGGTTGTAAGCTATGCCCTGGGGGCATATAAGGTTTTTTATACAAAGCTTTGTCGTAGAAACTTCAAAAAAGGCAATTCTATTGGAAATTCAAAAGGCTAGTGCTCTTTTTAATAGTCTCAAAACTGATTTGAGGGTAACTAACCCCCTCTCACGCCCACCTTTTCCCCAAACACATCCAATTAAAATTTTAAGATAGCCATTTTAATCAACGTAGTTGAAAGTTTGGGAAATTAGGTCTTTAAGGATGACAACCCCTCAAACCCCACAGCCCTCAGGGCAAGGGTCTTAAGTTATGCTCTGGGGGCATATAAGGTTCTTATAGAAAGCGATGTTGTAGAAACTTTAAAAAGGGCTCATTCAATTGGAAATTGAAGGGCCTAATACCCTTTTAATAGTCGAAAGTGATTGAAGAGCAACTAACCGACCTCTTACGCCCACCATTTCCCCAAACAGATCCAATCAAAATTTTGAGATATCTATTTTGTTCAACGTGATCGAAAGTTCTGGAAATTAGGTCTTTTAGGATGATACCGCATCAGAGCCCTCAGTGCAAGGGTTTTGAGGTATGCCCTGGTGGAATATAAGGTTTATATATAAAGTTGTTGTAGAAATTTCAAAAAGGTCTCATTTGATTGGAAATTGAAATTGTCCTTTTTAATAGTCGAAAGTGAGTGGAGAGTAATTAACCCCCCTCTCACGCCCGTCATTTCCCCAAACATATTCAGTCAAAGTTTAGAGATAGCCATTTTTTTCAACGTAGTTGAAAGTTCCGGAAATTATCTATTTAAGGATGACCAACCTCCGAGAGCCCCCAGGGCACTGGTTGTATGTTATGCCTTGAGGCACATAAGTTTTTATAGATAGAGTTGTCGCTAAAACTTCAAAAGGGGCTCATTCAATTTGAAATTGAGAGGTCTAGTGCCCTTTTAATAGTTAAAAGTGATAGGGTAACTAGCCCCCCTCTCACGCCCACCATTTTCTCAGACACATAGAATGAAAATTTTGAGATAGCCATTTTGTTTAACGTAGTTGAAAGTTCTGGAAATTAGGTCTTAGAGGATGACAACCACTCTCACAGCCCTTAGGGTAAGGGTTGTAATTTATGCCCTGGGGGATATAAGTAGAATGCTAATAATGAATTTAGGGCCTTTGCGTTCCTTCCTGTGCTATTTGGGGACTTTATGTTCCTTGGCACCTTTCCAAGGCAGATTACCAGACAGGTTTCTGGGCCAACCAGACAGGTTTCTGGGCCAACCAAACAAGTTTCTGGGCTAATAGGTGTATGGAAATACTGTGGGTACACCATATACGGCAACCTAAATGAAATTTGAGGCTCGATAAAGTGAAATTATGTCACTATTCTAGTTTTTCTAAACCTGTATTGCCTATAACTTAATATATTCAAATATTTTTTGATAACTTGATTGGTCATTGGATTTGAATAAAAGGAATTCAAATATTTTGCCTAGAAGATAGACTGTCGTGTTGTAGCATTTCACAGTTTAAATAACTCGTTCAAGGAGTAAAATAGATTATTTGCTCTGGATATTCAAATAAAGAGAATTTTAAGAGAGTACATGTCAGTATATTTTTTTTTAGCAATGATAGTGTTGAATTCAACTATAGAAAAACCAACTAAATAGGTTTCCGGGCCAATATGACAGGCTTCATGGCCAACCAGACAGGTTTTTGGGCCAACCAGACAGGTTTCAGGGCCAATCAGACAGGTTTATGGGCAAAAAGATGTATGGTATTACTTTGGGTACACCATATATGGGAATCTAAATGGAATTTAAGGCTTAATAAAGTGAAATTATGTCACTGTTCTAGTTTTTCTAAGTCAGTATTACCTATAACTTAATATATTCAAATATTTTTTGATAACTTGATTGGTGATTGGATTTGACTAAAAGGAATTTAAATATTTTGCCTAGAAAATAGACTTTCGTGTTGTAGCATTTCACAGTTTGAATAACTCATTCAAGGAGTAAAATAGATTATTTGCTCTGGATATTCAAATAAGGAGAATTTTAAGAGAGTACATGTGAGTATATATTTTTTTTTAGTAATGATAATGTTGATTTGAACAATACAAAAACCTACCAGACAGCTTTCTTGGCCAATCGGACAGGTTTCAGGGCCAACCAGACAGGCTTCTGGGCAAACCAGACAGGTTTCTAAGCCAACCAGACAGGTTTCTGGGCTAATAGGTGTATGGAAATACTCTGGGTACATCATATACGGCAACCTAAATGGAATTTGAGGCTCGATAAAATGAAATTATTTCATTATTCTAGTTTTTCTAAGCCAGTATTACCTATAACTTAATATATTCAAATATTTTTTGATAACTTAATTGATGATTGGATTTGAATAAAAGGAATTCAAATATTTTGCCTAGAAAATAGACTGTCGTGTTGTAGTATTTCACAGTTTGAATAAATCGTGAAAGGAGTACAATAGATTATTTGCTCTGGAAATTCAAATAAGGAAAATTTTAAGAGAGCACATGTGAGTATATTTTTTTTAGTACTGATAGTGTTGATTTTAATTATACAAAATCAACCAGATAGCTTTCTTGGCCAACCTCACAGGTTTCTTGGCCAACCAGACAGGTCTCTGGGCCAACTAGACAGGTTTCTGGGCCAACCAGACAGGTTTCTGGGCTAATAGGTGTATGGAAATACTGTGAGCACACCATATATAGCAACCTAAATGGAATTTGAGGCTCAATAAAGTGAAATTATGTCACTATTCTAGTTTTTCTAAACCAGTATTGCCTATAACTTAATATATTCAAATATTTTTTGATAACTTGATTGATGATTGGATTTGAATAAAAGGAATTCAAATATTTTGTCTAGAAAATAGACTGTCGTGTTTTAGCATTTCACAGTTTGAATAACTCGTTCAAGGATTAAAATAGATTATTTACTCTGGATATTCGAATATGGAGAGTTTTAAGAGAGTACATGTGAGTATATTTTTTTTATATTATATTAATTTGCCTATAAAATAGACTGTCGTGTTGTATCATTTCACAGTTTGAATAACTCTTTCAAAGAGTAAAATAGATTATCTGCTCTGAATATTCAAATATGGAGAATTTTAAGAGAGTACATGTGAATATATTTTTTTTATGTTATATTAAAAGAATCCATTTTGCGTTGCATCAAGTTTTCACTGGCCTATATTGAACTAAGGTGTAAAAATGCTCTTATCAGATAGTGGTAAAACACCCTATTCAGGTATGAGGATGTAAAGTGATTTGATTATTTTATGGTGAACCTGCCTGCCCTGTTTGAATATTTACCAAAATTTGAAAAAAACAGGGACTTTTTAATTAGAATAGGAAACTTTTTTTGGAAGTGCTAACAGCTTTAGCGTAAAGAGCATAGTATTGAGGAGGGGGCGACCCTTCATATCCGGAATAAATAAAAAGAATCCATTAGAATCTGAGCTAATAAGGGTTTTTGACCATAAACTCAAGAGATGTTTTTGAAATCCCCCTTCCCACCAAACTCAAAATTTTCCCAATTTATACATTAGTAGATTTTTAATAAATATTTCTAATGCGCTAATACATAGAGCGCTACCAATATCAGAATAAACTCTAGAGGACAATTTATCTGCAAAAGACGGGTTATTGTTTCCATAATAAATTTCTCTTCTTTTTTAAGGAGTAAGTGGATTCATACAATTACTCTCCCCTAGAAAAGAGACCAAGATGGAACGTTACCACATTGATGCAAGCTGTCAAAATACACGGTGAAAATATCCCTTTGCACATTGACAACGATTCGAGTGAAACAAGAAAACGGATAAGGACACTTGTAAAAACACAGAAAAAGGACAAATATAGCCTTCTGTATAATGGTAGAGATGTGAGACGCTTTAGTCAATTAAATCACGAAATGAAATACCCCGTGATATCGTTATACCCCGTGATATCGTTATGCTAAGCATTCCAAAACAAAAAAATGGTTCAGCGACCAAAGAGTTTTTTTTTAATGTTTCTGTACATTATGTTTTAGAAATTAAAGGCTATTAAATGTTTCACAAGTTCAAAACGGTTAATAGGCGACTCGATTTTCACTTTAAGCAATTGTAACAATAGTAGATTTTCAAAGGATGATAAATCTTCCAACAAATAATGAGAAGAAAAATATTGGCATTAAAATATTGAGTTGTGTGGGTGGGGTGGAAAAATGGTACTTATTAAATATTCAGGTAAACATACAACTAGAAAAATGCTTTAGTATAAATAGGATATTACATCTTTCTGAACTTTCTGGGGGCGGGGGTAACTATTTACTTTAAATAATGCTAAGAGGAATTGAGTTTTGTGGGTAGTGTGGAAAGATGATACTTATTAAATATTCAGGTAAACATACGACTAGAAAAATGCTTCAGTGTAAATAGGGTATCGTGTCTTTCTGGACTTTCTGGGGCGGGGGTAAGTATTTAGTTAAAATAATGCTAAGAGGAATTGAGTTTTGTGGGTGGTGTGGAATTTGATTTTCTAATAAAGTTGGGTTTTAATTTTCAGAAATAAGAACATACATGTTTAAAATACATCTGATTTTAATAATTGGGTACATTTTTGCAGATTTTTTAATAAATTTGGGGGTTTAGTTTTCAGAAATATGGACATCCCACTTTACAATACATCTGATTTTATTAATAACATCTGATTTTCTTATATAAAGTTGGGTTATGGTTTTCAGAAATAAGAACATCCATAACGTTCTGTTCTAAATTTTTTAGTAGAAGATAGAAACAGTTATACTTTGATTATGAACATTCGCCATGAAGATAAAGAGTTCTTCTTTAATTCTGCGCTTTCTCAAAGAGGTGTAAAAATGTTCAAGTTCTCTTCTGAAGATAAAAAGTTCCTCTTTAATTCTGAGTTTTCTCAATAAAGTGAAGAAAAATTTCAACCCCCCCCCTTCTGAATTTTCTCAAAGAAAAAAAAAAGTTACAGATCAATTCTATTTTTTTTTTAAGAAAAATTCTTACGGCACTAGCATTCGTACTCGATATGCATATGCGAGATTGAGATCTCCGGGTCAGAGCTTAATATATTCGATCTTTGAGTATAAAATACAGGTCCAAATTACAATTTTGTATAGTTTGAAAAGCTAACTTCAAGGATGTATGGTGTTTTCGATTGCGAATTCATTGGCTTGAAGAAGTCATCATGTGGGGTGATTTTAGAATGTGCATTTTTATTGCTGACTACAGATCGTAGAGAAGTCTCTTGTTATCACTGGCATATCAACTACAATATGTATGCATGCAATAGAGACATGTGGCGCAATACATTATGCGGTATAAACAAACTAGGTTTATATGATAGAGTGATACTACCATTCTATGATGAAGGGAAGGATCTATCCGTGGTACAAGAGGAAGTTAGAGAAATATGTAGTTTTTTTGATGTAACAGCACTATACGCGAAAGGGAATTTACCCACTGACAAACTTTTAATTGACAAATGCAAATCTGAAATACCAATATTCAACTTGGAAGATTTTAATTGTGAGAAATTTCCGAGTAAAATACACAACCCAGAGGACGAGGTTCGATTTTTTAGCAGATGGGTGCCGATAAATATTCCTGCTCGGAATATGTGTATAAGATATCCCAGGAAGAAGAAGAACAACAAAATCCGTGACATACATTGGGATCACACCAAGTGGATTATGAACGATGATGAATTTTTATAACACCCATCACCACCATGACTATCCAACGGTCTTTTAAAAGACCAACAAATCTATAAACACTTCGTAACCATGGTCATATGAATCTTTTCTGTGCCTTGACAGAAAACAAAACATCGCAATGTACTAGTCTAAAATAGTTTTTTTTGTACCATGTGAAAAAATTCACAAAGGGTTTGATGCAATGAGCGGCTAATCAGATCAACCCTTGCTATTACTTACCAAAATTCCAAAAACTGAATGCTGAAAACTAATTAGGCACGAAAGGTAGTTTAGTTTTAATTCTGTATCCAAATATGTATAGTTTACTATGTTTTAAACTATTTGTTAAAGTTAAAAACAAAAACCAATCCTCATAAATTAAAGAAAAAGGGGGAACACCCCAGTAGGGACCGACTTTCATATCCCGGGTTGAAGTACCCTTTTTAAGCATTAGAAGATATCATGCAGTGAGAAAGTGTCGTTTAAAACTGGATTTTACAGCAAAACAAATATTTTGGCCTAAATACAACAAAAAAGATATCAATCATAAAGGCTACGAGAAGGACAATCAACTTAAAATTATCGAAAAAGCTTGTACACAATCTTTTATATTCTGAAGGCAGGAAGCCAAACGACATTTTTCATATTTGTGCATAAAAGCAATAAGTTAAAGGTGAAATACTTTTATAGGCAATGGTTCGGAAGCTTCATTTGGATTTGATTTTGATGTTGGATAAAAATTCAGTCATTTTGATAGAAACTGCATTACTTTCACGGAAAACATCTTTCAGCGTATTTTAACTTTAAATGAAAAGTGTTAAATGCAAATTCATTTTGGTTTTTTATGTTGGATAAAAATTCGTTCATTTATATAGAAACTGTAATAGTCATTTTTATACATCTTTCAGGATTTTTTAAGTTTAAACGAAAAGTAGTAAATGCAATTTCATTTTGATTCTGATGGTGGATAAAAATTCATTTATTTTTATAGAAACTGCAATAGTTTCACGAGAACCATCTTTAGCGTATTTTAAGTTTATATGCAAAGTATTAAATGCAAATTCATTTTGATTTTGAAATTCGGTCATTTTTATAGAAACTGCAATAGTTTCACAGGTAGCATCTTTCAGTGTGTTTTAAGTTTAAAAGAAAAGCATTAAAGGGAAACTCATTTTGATTTTGGTGTTGGGTATACTTTCATTTTGATTTTGATGCTGGATAAAAATTCATTCATTTTTATAGAAACTGCAATAGTTTCCCGAGAACCATCTTCTAGTGTATTTTAAGTTTATATGCAAAGTATTAAATGCAAATTCATTTTGATTTTGAAATTCGTTCATTTTTATAGAAACTGCAATAGTTTCACAGGAAGCATCAGTTTCACGGGAACTATTTTTCAGTGTGTTTTAAGTTTAACTGAAAAGTATTCAATGAAAATTAAATTTGATTTTGATGTTGGATAAAAATCCATTCATTCTTGTAGAAACTTCTATAGTTTCACTGAAAACATCTTCTGATTTAATACATGCAATAAACTAGCTAGTGTCGATAACCGGACATAGAGTACCAGTGGGAAAGCCGTATCGTGTCTCTGAGCAAGCATAGAGTACGATTGTTAGAGCCGTAAGCATATTTCATGTCGTTTTAAGATACGTAAAAATCTAAGAGTCAGAGTGAATTGACTTTAGGTTAGATAGATTATAGATGGCAGCACACCCGCTCAGACACACAGTCATAGTGAGAGAAACATGCAAAAGTTGGGTTAATATAGGTTCACTTAGAGTGGCGCAAGCGTCGTTACGTTGAATTTAGGTTAGACCGGTTATAGATGTCAGCAGTGGCACTGGGAAAGCACCTCGGAAATATCAAAACCAAAGGTTAGGTTAGGTTAGCTTACTTGCGCACACGTAATGCTTTTCTTATAAACTTAAAACACACTGAAAGATGCTACCTGTGAAACTATTGCAGTTTCTACAAAAATGACCGAATTTCAAAATCAAAATGAATTTGCATTTAATACTTTGCATATAAATTTAAAATACACTAAAGATGGTTCTCGTGAAACTATTGCAGTTTCTGAAAAAATGAATGAATTTTTATCCACCATCAGAATCAAAATGAAATTGCATTTACTACTTTTCGTTTAAACTTAAAAAATCCTGAAAGATGTATAAAAATGACTATTACAGTTTCTATAAAAATGAACGAATTTTTATCCAACATAAAAACCAAATGAATTTGCATTTAACACTTTTCATTTAAAGTTAAAAAACGCTGAAAGATGTTTTCCGTAAGTAATGCAGTTCCTATCAAAATGAATGAATTTTTATCCAACATCAAAATCAAATCCAAATGAAGCTTCCGAACCATTGCCTATAAAAGTATTTCACCTTTAACTTATTGCTTTTATGCACAAATATGAAAAATGTCGTGTGGCTTCCTACCTTCAGAATATAAAAGATTGTGTACAAGCTTTTTCGATAATTTGAAGTTGATTGTCCTTCTCGTAGCCTTTATGATTTATATCTTTTTTTTTGTATTTAGGCAAAAATATTTGTTTGGCTGTACAATCCAGTTGTAAACGACACTTTCTCACTGCATGATATCTTCTAATGCTTAAAAAGGGTACTTCAACCCAAGATATGAAAGTCGATCCCTACTGGGGTGTTTCCCCTTTTTCTTTAATTTATGAAGATTGGTTTTTGTTTTTAACTTTAACAAATAGTCTAAAACCTATTAAACTATACATATTTGGATACAGAAATAAAACTAAACTACCTTTCGTGCCTAATTAGTTTTCAGCATTCAGTTTTTGGAGTTTTGGTAAGTAATTCCAAGGGTTGATCTGATTAGCCGCTCATTGCATCAAACCCTATGTGAATTTTTTCACATGGTACAAAAAAAAACTATTTTAGACTAGTACAATGCGATGTTTTGTTTTCTGTCAAGGCACAGAAAAGATTCATATGACCATGGTTACGAAGTGTTTATAGATTTGTTGGTCTTTAAAAAGACCGTTGGATAGTCATGGTGGTGATGGGTGTTATAAAAATTCATCATCGTTCATCATCCACTTGGTGTGATCCCAAGGTGTGTCACGGATTTTGTTGTTCTTCTTCTTCCTGGGATCTCTTATGCACATATTCCGAGCAGGAATATTTATCGGCACCCATGTGCTAAAAAATCGAACCTCGTCCTCTTGGTTGTGTATTTTACGCGGAAATTTCTCACAATTAAAATCTTCCATGTTGAATATTGGTATATCAGATTTGCATTTGTCGATTAAAAGTTTGTCAGTGGGTACATTCCCTTTCGCGTATAGTGCTGTTACATCAAAAAAACTACATATTTCTCTAACTTCCTCTTGTACCACGGATAGATCCTTCCCTTCATCCTAGAATGATATCACTCTATCATATAAACCTAGTTTGTTTTTAACGCATAATGTATTGCGCCACACGTCTCTATTGTATGCATACATATTGTAGTTGATATGGCAGTGATAATAAGAGACTTCTCCACGATCTGTAGTCAGCAATAAAAATGCACATTCAAAAATCACCCCACATGATGACTTCTTCAAGCCAATGAATTCACAATCAAAAACACCATACATCCTTGAAGTTAGCTTTTCAAACTATACAAAATTGTAATTTGGACCTGTATTTTATACTCAAAGATTGAGTATATTAAGCTCTGACCCGGAGATCTCAATCTCGCATATGCATATCAAGTACGATTGCTAGTGCCGTAAGAATTTTTCTTTTGAAAAATAAATAGAATTGATCTGTAACTTAATTTTCTTTGAGAAAATTCAGAAGGGGGGGTTGAACTTTTTCTTCACTTTATTGAGAAAACTCAGAATTAAAGAGGAACTTTTTATCTTCAGAAGAGAACTTGAACATTTTTACACCTCTTTGAGAAAGCGCAGAATTAAAGAAGAACCCTTTATCTTCATGGCGAAGGTTCACAATCAAAGTATAACTGTTTCTATCTTCTACTAAAAAATTTAGAACAGAACGTTATAGATGTTCTTATTTCTGAAAACCATAACCCAACTTTATATAAAAAAAAATCAGATGTTATTAATAAAATCAGATGTATTTTAAAGTGGGCTGTCCATATTTCTGAAAACTAAACCCCAACTGTATTAAAAAATCTGCAAAAATGTACCCAATTATTAAAATCAGATGTATTTTAAACATGTATATTCTGATTTCTGAAAATTAAAACCCAACTTTATTAGAAAATCAAATTCCACACCACCCACAAAACTCAATTCCTCTTAGCATTATTTTAACTAAATACTTACCCCTGCCCCAGAAAGGTCAGAAAGACACGATACCTTATTTACCCTGAAGCATTTTTCTAGTCGTATGTTTACCTGAATATTTAATAAGTATCATCTTTCCACACTACCCACAAAACTCAAGTCCTCTTAGCATTATTTAAAGTAAATAGTTACCCCGCCCCAAAAAGTTAAGAAAGATGTAATATCCTATTTACACTGAAGCATTTTTCTAGTTGTATGTTTACCTGAATATTTAATAAGTAAAATTTTTCCACCCCACCCACACAACTCAATATTTCAATGCCAATATTTTTCTTCTCATGATTTGTTGGAAGATTTATCATCCTTTGAAAATCTACTATTGTTACAATTGCTTAAAGTGAAAATCGAGTCGCCTATGTGTGGATATTAACCGTTTTGAACTTGTGAAATATTTAATAGCCTTTAATTTCTAAAATATAATGTACAGAAACATTAAAAAAAAAAATCTCTGGTCGCTGAACCAGTTTTTTGTTTTGGAATGATTAGCATAACGATATCACGGGGTATAACGATATCACGGGTTATTTCATTGCGTGATTTAATTGACTAAAGCGTCTCACATCTCTACCATTATACAGAAGGCTATATCTGTGCTTTTACAAGTGTCCTTATCCGTTTTCTTGTATCACTCGAGTCGTTGTCAATTTGTAAAGGGGTATTTTAACCGTGTATTTTGACAGCTTGCATCAATGTGGTATCGTTCCATCTTGGTCTCTTTTCTGGGGGAGAGTAATTGCATGAATCCACCTCCTCCTTAAAAAAGAAGAAAAATTTAGAAAGGAAATAATAACCCCTCTTTTACAAATAAATTGCCCTCTAAAGTTGATTCTGATGTTTGTAGTGCTCTATGTCTTGGCGCTTTAGAAATATTTAAAAAAAGCTTCTAAAGTAAAATTTTGGAAAATTTTGAGTTTGGGGGGAATGGGGATTTCAAAACCATCACTAGAGTTTATGGTCAAAAACCCTTATTAGCTCAGATTCTAATGGATTCTTTTTATTTATTCCGGATATGAAGGGTCGCTCCCTCCTCAATACCATGCTCTTTACGCTAAAGCTGTTAGCACTTCCAAAAAAAGCTTCCTATTCTAATTAAAAAGTCCCTGTTTCTTTCAAATTTTAGTAAATATTCAAACATGGCAGGCAGGTTCACCATAAAATAATCAAATCACTTTACATCCTCATACCTGAAAAGGGTGTTTTACCACTATCTGATAAGAGCATGTTTACACCTTAGTTCAAAATAGGCCAGTGAAAATTTGATGCAACGCAAAATGGATTCTTTTAATATAACATAAAAAAAATATACTCACATGTACTCTCTTAAATTTCTCCATATTTGAATATTCAGAGCAAATAATCTATTTTACTCTTTGAACGAGTTATTCAAACTGTTAAATGCTACAACACGACACTCTATTTTATAGGCAAATTATTATAATATAAAAAATATATACTCACATGTACTCTCTTAAAATTCTCCATATTTGAATATTCAGAGCAAATAATCTATTTTACTCCTTGAACGAGTTATTCAAACTGTGAAATGCTACAACACGACAGTCTATTTTATAGGCAAAATATTTGAATTCCTTTTATTCAAATCCAATCATCAATCAATTTATCAGAAAATATTTGAATATATTAAGCTATAGGAAATACTGGTTTAGAAAAACTAGAATAGTGACATAATTTCACTTTATTGAGCCTCAAATTCCATTTAGGTTGCTGTATATGGTGTGCTCACAGTATTTCCATACGCCTATTAGCCCAGAAACCTGTCTGGTTGACCCGGAAACCTATCTGGTTGTCCCAGAAACCTATCTGGTTGGCCCAGAAACCTGTCTTTTTGGCCAAAAAAGCTGCCTGGCAGTTTTTGTATAGTTGAATTAAACATTATCTTTACTAAAAAAAAATATACTCACATGTACTCTCTTAAAACTCTCTATATTCGAATTTTCAGAACAAATAATCTATTGTACTGCTTGAAAGAGTTATTCAAACTGTGAAATGCTACAACACGACAGTCTATTTTATAGGCAAAATATTTGAATTCCTTGTATTCAAATCCAATCACCAATCAAGTTATCAAAAAATATTTGAATATATTAAGTTATAGGCAATACTGGTTTAGAAAAACTAGAATAGTGACATAATTTCACTTTATAGAGCCTCAAATTTCATTTAGATTGCCGTATATGATGCACCCAGAGTATTTCCATACACCTATTAGCCCAGAAACCTGTCTGGTTGGCCCAGAAACCTGTCTGGTTTGCCCAGAAGCCTGTCTGATTGGCCAAGAAAGCTGTCTGGTTGGCCAAGAAAGCTGTCTGGTAGGTTTTGTATTGTTGAAATCAACATTATCATTACTAAAAAAAATAAAATATACTGACATGTGCTCTCTTAAAATTTTCCTTATTTGAATTTTCAAAGCAAATAATCTATTGTACCCCTTGCATGAGTTATTCAAACTGTGAAATACTACAACACGAAAATCTATTTTCTAGAAAAAATATTTGAATTTATTTTATTCAAATCCAATCACCAATCGAGTTATCAAAAAATATTTGAATATATTAAGTTATAGGCAATACTGGTTTAGAAAACCTAGAATAATGACATAGTTTCATTTTATCGAGCCTCAAATTCCATTTAGGTTGCTGTATATGGTGTACCCACAGTATTTCCATACACCTATTAGCCCAGAAACCTGTCTGGTTGGCCCAGAAACCTGTCTGGTTAGCCAAGAAACCTGTCTTGTTGGCCAAGAAGCCTGTCCGGTTGGCCCAGAAACCTATCTGGATGGTTTTGTATAATTAAAATCAACACTATCATTACTAAAAAAAAATATATACTCACATGTGCTCTCTTAAAATTCTCCTTATTTGAATATCCAGAGCAAATAATCTATTTTACTCCTTGAACGAGTTATTCGAACTGTGAAATGCTACAACACGACAGTCTATTTTCTAGGCAAAATATTTGAATTTCTTTTATTCAAATCCAATCACCAATCAAGTTATCAAAAAATATTTGAATATATTAAGTTATAGGCAATACTGGTTTAGAAAAACTAGTGACATAATTTCACTTTATCGAGCCTCAAATTCCATTTATGTTGCCGTATATGGTGTACCCACAGTATTTCCATACACCTATTAGCCCAGAAACCTGTCTGGTTGGCCCAGAAACCTGTCTGGTAATCTGCCTTGGAAAGGTGCCAAGGAACATAAAGTCCCCAAATAGCACAGGAAGGAACGCAAAGATAGGAGATTTCCGATATCCCTAAAGTCTCCTCCTACTAAAACATCCACTGCTAGGGTATGTACTAAGCCTACTTTTATTGTTTTTCTTTGGACTGTACCGTCGTTCTTTGTAATTTCTATTCTAACCACAGCAGACGGGCTTGGGTGCTTGTCTCCATAATAACAAAATGTTGTAATCTTATTCTTCTGGTCTATCTCCGTTCTATTAATTAGGTCAGTTCGCATATAAGTTTGGTCACTGTAAGAATCAATTGCCATTTCAACTGATCCCCCGTTCAATTTTCCGTATATTTATGCGACTCTGCAAATGCGTAATATTTTCACTTATTATGGGTCATGGCCCAGGCTGTCGTTTTATGTGGTTTTTGGTCATATTTACTGGGGCAGTTGCTTGCAAAATGCCCAGTAGTACCACAGTTATAGCAAGTTACTTCTCCTTGCGCTGTGTTATAGTGCCCATTTTTGTTATACTCTCTATATTGAAATATGTCTGTGTCCTCAACTTCTTCTCTTATTTCGTTCCACTTATTTGCAATTTCCACCGGCATTTCTTCACTTGTTTTTGGGTTCTTTTCTTTCAAATATATTTTCAATTCTCTGTGGGTAGTTTCTAAAAATTGCTCCATTACTGTTTTATCTATCACTTCCGTCATTTCTTCCTTTATCTCTTCCGGGTCTTCTAACATTCTATAATTTTCTAACTAACCCGAATTCTTTGAAGTTTCGTTGTCTCGTTCTCTTTCGCTTCTAAACCTTTTTTGAAAGTACTCAGGGCAGAGTTGAAACTTTGAGAAAATTTCTTGTTTTAGTCTTTCAAAATCTTTTGAGTACTACATCGGTACATCGGTAATGCCAGTAGTACATCGGTAATGCCTTAAAAGCAGTTTGCGCTTTGTAGTTAAGAAAGGGCTGTATTGATGTCACCCAGTTTTCTCTCGGCCATCCGCTTAATTCCGCCGTTTTTTTTTCAACATGTTATATTTATAAATGTACATCTTCATTTTCTTTCATTGGTTGAAGGGTTATTGTCTACATTACCTCTACTGTAGACGATTTCTGAGGCTCTTGGGAATTTCTCCCTGCAATCATTTCCATTATGTGTTTTCTTTCATCTCTATTTTCCTCCTTCTTTTTTTCTTTGGCTGATCTATCTCTTTCTCTTTCTTCTCTATCTTCCTCCTCCTTTCGTTCTCTAGCTGTTCTGTCAGCCTCTTCTTTTTGTTCTCTAGCTATTCTGATATTCTCACTTTCTTCTCTATCTTCCTTCTCTTTTCGTTCTCTGGCTATTCTATCGGCCTCTTCTTTTTGTTCTCTAGCTATTCTAATATTATCTTCTCTCTGCTCTCTAGCTATTCTCTCTTTCTTTTCTATCTTCCTCCTCTTTTCGTTCTCTGGCTATTCTTTCTTCCTTTATGAAATTTAATATTTGTTGTGTCATATCTACATGACTACTTTTTCGTGAGCCCCTGCTGGAAATTGAGCTTCTATTACTCCTGCTACTCGGCCTACTCTGATTTTCTCTGTCGTTAAATCCTCTTAATTCGTTTTCTGAGTCTATTCGTCCCATAATTATATTTTCTCTTTCTGGAAATAATTCTTTCTGAATCGGCCGTATATTCTTTTCTCCTTCCACGGTTCGTACCCGAGATCACCCTATTACTGATTTTGTTTTGAAGTTTTCCCCTTCACATGTGTCATAATTGTCTATTTCTACCACTGTGTGAAATGTGGCTCCACCTGATGGTTTTTTCTTAGGGTATTTCCAGCAGGAAGAGCATACAATTGTGGGTCTAAATAGGATTTTTGGTGTACCGTGGTAGCTTTTTTACAATTCATATCTAATTCTTTCAACTCTTGTCCTTTCTCTGACCTTGTGTGAATCTTCCGTTTTCCAACATTCCTTCAAGGTTTAATTAATGTCAAAATACTTCTTCAGTCTTAATGAAAATTCTTTTATCAACGTAACTTTCGGTTTCTCGCGAAAAATTGTAGCGTTTTAATTTGCCAATTTTAAGTGGGGGGCGCAGCCTCCCTTGTCTCACAAGTTAATTAGTCTCGTGATATATTGATTCCTAAATTTTATTTCTTATTATTGTCTAAATAGGCACAGCCCATTTAGATCTTCGCAAATTTCGATTTTTTTTCTCTCTTCGCGATTTTTTGTATATATATATCTATAACCACATTAGGCTACTATGTAGGCTAAATTAAATTGTCTCTTCGAAAACGCGGAATTTCTTTACTATCAGGTTTGCCAATAGGACCTTTTATGCTGCCACCAGTATTCGTGTGGTAAGGTACGGGTGTCATCACTTATTGGTGCAAAAATTGTGCTACGCCACTTACTGGAGGGGAAAGCCCCTGGCGGCACCAAATATTATAATAGGATTCCCGTGCTTACCACAACAGTTCTGTAAATATATGGTTTGTTAATACCCAATTTACAATATACCCTGCCCCAGGGTATGATAACATGATCGAACGGTCAAATGACCAAATTCTAAGGCTAAGGGCGCACCCAACTCGGGTCACCACTAAAATCTCTAGCTATCTCCTTGGAAAGTAAACGAATCCCCCCTTTAGATATGATAATGACGGTATTTTGCGTAACTCTTTTCCTACCCTGTCTAGGTTCCTGGAAAAAATAGTATACACAGTTGTAGAAAATGGCTTACTTGTAATCTTCCAAAAAGTCACACACATATACCACTTTGAAAAGAATAGAATTCCCCAAACGAGGTCTCAGTGTCGACTAACTAAATAATATATTTTTCCGTACAACAAACTTTGCATAGGGGTGGGCCTTCGCTTGGCCCTGGCCAATCCTCTAAATCACCATCCAAAACCCACTCTACTTTTGCGTAATTTTGTCTTTCAATGGCCTTGACCCGGAAGACCAAAATAGAATTTAACTTCAAAGCTTACTTATTACAAAAGAATCTAGCTTAGTAGCCAGAGTTCAACTTATGATTAAAATTATCTTGTAGGCAAATATAATTACAGAAAGGAAAATAGGTCATTTATCTGAAAAGAAACGAAACAAGGGGTGGAACCCCAACATTGGGCGTCGGGGGCATTTGCCCTCTGATCACTTTCAACTAATAAAAAAGGCACTAGTCCTCTCCATTTCCAATAATCTGATTCCTCTTTGAAGCTTCTACGACAAAACTTTCTGTAAAAAAAATTTATATGCCCCAAACGCATAAATTGCGACCCTTGTCCTGAGGGCTATGGGGGGAGTGTTGTCATCCTCAAAGACATAATTTCTAGACTTTTCAACTACGGGGAACAAAAATGGCTACATGAAAATGTTGATCGGAAGTGTTTGGGGCAATGATGAGCATGGGGGATGATTTTCCCTCCGATTAATTTCGACTATTAAAAAAGGCAATAGCCCTCTCAATTTTCGATCGAATGTGCTCTTTTTGAAGTTTTTACGGCAACGATTTCTATAAAAAATCTTATATGCTCCCAGGGCATAACTTAAAACCTTGTCCCTGAGGGCTGCGGGGGGGGGGGGCGGGAGTGTAAAACTCAAAGACATAGTTTCCATACCCTTCAACTACGTTCAGCCAAATGGCTATATCAAAATGTTAATCGGAAAATGTTTGGGGAAATAATGGGAGGTGGGGGAACATTCGCCCTCCGATCGCTTTTGACTATTAATAAGGTCACTAGCCCTCTTAATTTCCAATTGAATGAACCATATTTGAAGTTTCTTCGACGACGCTTTCTATACAAAACTTTAAATACCCACAGGGCATAACTTACAACCTTAGCCCTGAGGGATGTAGGGGGTTTGTCATCCTCAGACAGATAATTTCTGTACCTTTCAACTACGTTGAACAAAATGGTTATCTCAAAATTTTAATTGAATGTGTTCGGAGAAATGGTAGGCGTGAGAAAGGGTTATCTGCCCTCCAAACCTTTGACTATTAAAAAGGGCACTAGCCCTTTCAATTCCAATCGAATGAACCCATTTTCAAGTTTTTACTACAGAACTTTCTATAAAAACATTTTATGGCCCCAGGGTATAACTTAACACCCTTGCCCTGAGGAGTGTTGGGGGATTTCAGCCTTAAAGATATAATTTCCAGATTTTTAAACTACGTTGAACAAAATGGCTATCTCAAAATTTTCATTGGATGTGTTTGTGGAAATGGTGGGAGTGACAGGGGGATTAGTTGCCCTTCAATCACTTTCGACTATTAAAAAGGGCACTAGCCCTTTGAATTTCCAATAAAATTAGCCCTTTTGAAGTTTTTACAACAAGCCTTTCTATAAAACCTTATATGCCCCCAGGGTAAAACTTAAAACCCTTCCTCTGAGAGCTGTGGCGGGGGTTGTCATCCTCAAACACCCAATCTCCAAAACTTTCAACTACGTTGTAAAAATTGGCTATCTCAAAATTGTGATTGGATGTGTTAGGGGAAAGTATGGGCATGAGAGCTGGGTTAGTTGCCCTCCAATCACTTTCTACTATTAAAAAAGGCAATAGCCCTCTCAATTTTCGATCGAATGTGCTCTTTTTGAAGTTTTTACGGCAACGATTTCTATAAAAAATCTTATATGCTCCCCGGGCATAACTTAAACCCTTGTCCCTGAGGGCTGCGGGGGGGGGCGGGAGTGTAAAACTCAAAGACATAGTTTCCATACCCTTCAACTACGTTCAGCAAAATGGCTATATCAAAATGTTAATCGGAAAATGTTTGGGGAAATAATGGGAGGTGGGGGAACATTCGCCCTCCGATCGCTTTTGACTATTAATAAGGTCACTAGCCCTCTTAATTTCCAATTGAATGAACCATATTTGAAGTTTCTTCGACGACGCTTTCTATACAAAACTTTAAATACCCACAGGGCATAACTTACAACCTTAGCCCTGAGGGATGTAGGGGGTTTGTCATCCTCAGACAGATAATTTCTGTACCTTTCAACTACGTTGAACAAAATGGTTATCTCAAAATTTTAATTGAATGTGTTCGGAGAAATGGTAGGCGTGAAAAAGGGTTATCTGCCCTCCAAACTTTCGACTATTAAAAAGGGCACTAGCCCTTTCAATTCCAATCGAATGAACCCATTTTCAAGTTTTTACTACAGAACTTTCTATAAAAACATTTTATGGCCCCAGGGTATAACTTAACACCCTTGCCCTGAGGATTGTTGGGGGATTTCAGCCTTAAAGATATAATTTCTACATTTTTAAACTACGTTGAACAAAATGGCTATCTCAAAATTTTCATTGGATGTGTTTGTGGAAATGGTGGGAGTGACAGGGGGATTAGTTGCCCTTCAATCACTTTCGACTATTAAAAAGGGCACTAGCCCTTTGAATTTCCAATAAAATTAGCCCTTTTGAAGTTTTTACAACAAGCCTTTCTATAAAACCTTATATGCCCCCAGGGTAAAACTTAAAACCCTTCCTCTGAGAGCTGTGGCGGGGGTTGTCATCCTCAAACACCCAATCTCCAAAACTTTCAACTACGTTGTAAAAATTGGCTATCTCAAAATTGTGATTGGATGTGTTAGGGGAAAGTATGGGCATGAGAGCTGGGTTAGTTGCCATCCAATCACTTTCTACTATTAAAAAGGGCACAAGCCCTTTCAATTTCAAATCGAATGAGCCCTTCTTGAAATTTTCACGAGAACCCTTTCTAAATAAATCTTATATGCGCCCTAGGGCATAACTTATATCCTGACCCTGATAACTGGGGGGGTTGTTATCCTCAAAGACCTAGTTTCCAGAACTTTCAACTACGTTGAACAAAATTGTTATCTCAAAACTTTGATTGGATGTGTTCGGGAAAATGGTGGGTGTGAGAGGAGAGTTAGTTGCCCTCCAATGACTTTCGACTTTTAATTAGGACACTAGCCCTTTCAATTTCTATTTGAATGAGCTCTTTTTGAAGTTTCTATGACAACACTGAATATAAGAACCTTATAATGCCCCCAGGGTATAATTTACAACCCTTTCCCTTAGGAGTGCGGGGGATTTGTCATCCTCAAATACCTAATTTCCAAAGGTTTGAACTACGTTGGACCAAATGGCTATCTCAAAATTTTGATTGGATGTGTTTGGGGAAATGGCGAGCGTGAGAGGGGGGTTAGTTGCCCTCCAATCATTTTTGACTATTAAAAAGGGCACTAGCCCTTTCAATTTCCAATTCAATTAGCCCTTTTTGAAGTTTCTACGACAACGCTCTCTATAAAAAACTTATATAACCCAAGGGCATAACTTACAACCCTTGCCCTGAGGGCTGTGAGAGGGTTGTCATCCTCAAAGACCTAATTTTTGAGAGCTTTCAAATACATTGAACAAAATGTTCATCTCAAAATTTTGATTGGATGTGCTTGGGGAAATGGTGGGCGTGAAAGGGGGTTTAGTTGCTCTCCAATTACTTTTGGCTATTAAAAAGGGCACTCGCCCTTTCAACTTCTAATCAAATGAGCCCTTTTTGAAGTTTCTACGACAACACTCTCTATAAAAATCTTATATGCCCCCAGGGTATAACTTACAGCCCTTGCCCTGAGGGCTGTGATAGGGTTGTCATCCTCAAAGACCTAATTTCCAGAGCTTTCAAATACATTAAACAAAATGGCCATCTAAAAATTTTGATTGGATGTGCTTGGGGAAATGGTGGGCGTGTAAGGGGGTTTAGTTGCTCTCCAATTACTTTTGGCTATTAAAAAGGGCACTCGCCCTTTCAACTTCCAATCAAATGAGCCCTTTTTGAAGTTTCTACGACAACAGTTTCCATAAAAACCTTATATGCTCGCAAAGCAAAACTTATAACCCTTGCCCTGAGGGCTCTGAGGGGGTTATGAAACAAAATGTGGTTACAAATTTTAAGTAAAGAGCGACACGGCTCAATAGTAACCGAAACTCTAAAAACAGAATTTTGATAGCAATAGATATATCAAAAGAATCAGATTTCTATGTTGATTTCAAATATGTAAGTTTCATCAAGTTTAGCCATACCCATCACAAGTATATGTTCGGCGAAATGGTGGGCGTAAGAGGGGGGGGGTTAGTTGCTCTCCAATCACTTTCGACTATTAAAAAGGGCACAAGCCCTTTTGTTTCCCATCAAATGAGCCCTTTTTGAAGTTTCTACGTCAAAGCTTTTTGTAAAAACCTTATATGCCCACAGAGTATAACTTGCAACCCTTACCCTGAGGTCATTGAGGGGGTTATCTAATGGTTCGTGGTAACAAACTGTAAGTAAGGAGCGACCCGACTCAATAGTAACCGAAACTCTAAAAAACGGAATTTTGATACCAATAGATACATCAAAAGAGTCAGACTTTTATGCTGATTTCAAATATATAAGTTTCATTAAGTTTAGTCCTACCCATCGCGCCTGAAAAAATTTGCCTTAATTTCCAAAAAGGGGAAAACATCCCCTAAAAGTCATGGAACTTTAATGAAAGTCACACAATCAGATTCAGCGTATGAGAGAACCCTTCTATAGTAGGTTCACGCTCCTATATGCAAAAATGATGAATTTTGTATTTTTTGCCAGAAGAAAGATCACGGATGTGGGTTTATTTGTTGTTTTGTTTTGTTGTTGTTATTTTTTTTAGAGGTGATCGTAGTGACCCAGTGGTCCTAGAATATTGCGAGAGGCCTCATTCAAACGGAAATTAAAAGTTATAGTGCCCTTTTTAGGTGACCAAAAAATGGAGGGCAACTAGACCCCTCCCACGCTGATCTTTACCCAATGTCATCCGATTAAAATTTTGACACAGCCATTTTGTTCAGCATAGTCAAAAATCTAGTTAATATGTCTTTGAGGATGACTTAATCACCCACAGTCCCCGGAGGAAGGTCTGCAAGCTATTTTCCTAATGTTTACATATAGTATTGTGTTATTGGGAAGTATACAGACGTTTCGAGGGGGGACTTTTTCTGGTAGTGGGGGAGGAGGTCGGGGATTATATCGGAGGATCTTTCCATGAAGGAAGTTTTCATGGGGGAAGGGAGACTGCTATGAAGGAGACGCCGGATTTCCCAGCATTATTTAAAAAAGATCAGAAATTAAGTTAAAAAAAAAGTATTTCAAGTGAAAGTAAGCAGCAACATCAAAACTTAAAACGAACAGAAAATATTACGTATATGATTGGGTTCATCCCGTAGTCAATACCTCGCTCTTTAAGCCAAAGATTTTTTGTGCTTTCATAAGAGCTATTTATTCTAATTAACGGCCTTTGAGACTAAGGGGTAATTTTTAAAGAATTGGAACAAAATTGGAACTTTAGCTTAAAGAGCAAGGTATTGACTAGGGGGCGAGCCCCCTAATATACGTATTAAAAATCTATGAACATAGAAGTTCGTTACGTAAGTTAATTCGTAAGTTACGTGTATTTATTCCTAATAAAAACGTTCGTAAATACAATTAAACAAGTTTTGAGAAAGCCATTGGACCAAATAAAAGTAAAAAAAATATACAAATTTTGTTTTAATTATTCATGTACGGTGAGCCAAAATCAAAACCTGCATTAATTCAAAAACATTCAAAAATTAAATTAAAAAAAACAAGTTAAAACTTAAAACGAACAGAAATTATTCCGTATATGAAAGGGGCTCTCCCCTCCTCAACACCTTGCTCTTTACACTAAATTTTGACTTTCTCACAGCTCTATTTTTTTAAACAATAAAAAACTTTAGCGTAAAGAGCGAGGCGGTGAGTAGGGGACAGCCCCTCTCAAAATACGGAATTATTTCTGTTCGTTTTAAGTTTTAACGTCATTCCTTACTTTCAGTTAAAAAAACTGTTTATTTTTATTTAATTTCGTATATGAATGGGACTGTCCCCTCCTAAACGCCTCGCTCTTTACGCTAAATATTGACTCTGTCTAACAGCTTTATTTTTTAAAACAATAAAAAACTTTAGCGTAAAGAGCGAGGCGTTGAGGAGGGGACGGCCCCTTTCATATACAGAATAATTTCTGTTAGTTTTAAGTTTTAATGTCGCTCCATAATTTCAGTTAAAAAAACCTTGTTGCTTTTTTATTTAATCATGCTCAAATATCTGACTGATGAGCCTTTCTTATGGAGAGGGCTGAGGTTTCTTATGAATCCATTATCGCGGATCTATGGTGTGGAAAAGGGATCTACTTCCTATGCAGCTGTGGCGATTTTATGATAAAGATTAAATAAAAAAAACAAGTTTTTTAAACTGAAAGTAAGGAGCGACATTAAAACTTAAAACGAATAGAAATTATTCCGTATATGAAAGGGGCTGTCCCCTCCTCAACACTTCGCTCTTTATACTAAAGTATTTTACTTTTTAAAAAAATAAAGTTGTGAGACAGAGTCAAACTTAAGCGTAAAGAGCGAGGCGTTGAGGAGGGGACAGCCCCTTTCATATACGGAATAATTTCTGTTCGTTTTAAGTTTTAATGTCGCTCCTTACTTTCAGTTTAAAAAACTTGTTTTTTTTGTTTAATTTCTGATCGTTTTTTAGTTAATGCAGCTTTTATTTGCATAAAAATTTCACTTTTCTTTTGCTAAATGGATGTCTTTACAAATTAACTTACGTAACTAACTTCTATATTCGTATATTTTTCTTCTGGCAAAAAATACAAAGTTGCAGATTTTTGCAGATATGAGCTTGAAACCTATGTAATAGGGTTTTCTGATACGCTGAATCTGACGGTGTGATTTTCATTAAAATTCTTTCACTTGTAGGGGATGTTTCCCCCTCTTTAAAAAATCGAGTAAATTTTCTCAGGCTCGTAGCCTTTGATGAGTAATACTAAACTTAATAAAATTTATATATTTAGAATCAGCATTATAAACACATTCTTTTGATACATTTATTGACATCAAAATTCCGTTTTTAAAAGTTTTGATTACTAGTGAGTCGTATCGCTTGTTTTTTTATTGTTTTTTTTTATTACGTATATGTTATTACGTATATGAGCGGGTACGCCCCTTTGTCAATACCACGCTCTTTACGTTAAAAGTTAGAAAAAATTTTGATTCACAAACCCCTGAATCACAAAGGACGTCTAATTAGAATAGATAGCTCTTTTGAAAGCACTAAAAAAAACTGTAGCGTAAAGAGCGAGGTATTGAGTTGGGCGAGAACCTCCTCACATAAGTGATAATTTCTGTTCGTTCTAAGTTCTAATATTCCTTCTTACATTTCAGTTGAAAAAACTTGGGTTTTTTTATTTAATTTCTGATCGTTTTTTAAATAATGAT
Organism: Artemia sp. Qi Xiang Cuo; assembly: GCF_049724085.1. Taxonomy (NCBI): domain Eukaryota; kingdom Metazoa; phylum Arthropoda; class Branchiopoda; order Anostraca; family Artemiidae; genus Artemia; species Artemia sp. Qi Xiang Cuo. Next base: position 4,386,054 of record NC_142806.1, read on the forward strand.
TGGAAATCCAGGCCCCCTTCATAGAAATGTCTCTTCCCCCAAAGAAACATCCTCCAAGGCAATCTTTTCCAGATTAACCCCCTCCTCTAGCCCCCCCCCACCAGAAAAAAATTCTTCCTGAAAATGGTTGTATACTTCCCAATAACCAATAAATAATGCTGGCAAGTCCGGCGCCCCCTACATGGCAATTTTCCTTCCCCCAAGAAAACTTCCTTAGTGAACAGATCCTCCAACATAACCCCCGACCCATCCTTCCCTCCCACTACCAGAAAATTAACCTCCTGAAAACTTCTGTATACTTCCCAATAACCAATACTAGGCTATATGTTAACATTGGGTAAACTTCATAACTTTTAGCCCTCCCTCTGGATACTTCGGGGGATTAAATCATCCTAAAAGACATATTTATCATATTTTTGACCATGCTGAACAAAATGGCTATCTCAAAATTTTGATCGGGTGACTTTGGGATAAAAATTAGCATGGGAGCGGGCCTTGTTGCCCTCCATTTTTTTTGGTCACTTAAAAATGACACTAGAACTTTTAATTTCCCTTTCAATGAGCCCTCCCACAATGTTCTAGTACCACTTGGTTAATACAATTACCCCTGGGAAAAAAAATAAAATAAAAAATAAACAAGCACCCGTGATCTTTATTTTTGCAAAATATGCAAAATTCCACATTTTTGTAGATAGAAGCTTGAAACCTATAGGGTAGGGTTCTCTGATATTTTGAATATACTGGTGTGATTTTCATTAGGGTCCTATAACTTTTAGGGGGTCTTTCTCCCTTTTTTTGATAATCAGCCAAATTTTCTCAGGCGCTTCACTTTTGATGGGTAGGACTAAACTTGATGAAAATTATATATTTAAAATCAGCATTGCAATCTGATTCTTTTGTTATATCTATTGTTTTCAAAATCCTGTTTTCTAGAGTTTCGGTTACCATTGAGCCGGGTCGCTCCTTACTTACAGTTCGTTACCACGAACTGTTTGATCAACGTTCAAAATTGACTTTTAGAAGTTCAGACTAATCTATGGTAACCTCCCCTCATAAGCCTGGGAGTTCCCTGATGCTGCTATGTTGTCAGTGGCTGCTTAGACGGGGGGGAGAGTGTGAAATCGCTGTAATTTGGTGACCGATTGCCACTGATATTCTGGCTTGCCGAAGGCTTTTCAAACTTGCGTTTGGTTTTTCTTTGCCGAACATCTAGAAATGCTAGTATAATTTTTTACTGGGCTAATTTCACTACTTTTTCGAAGCTTGCCTCTCCTTGTTGTTTTAGTAGAGTTTGTGTTTATTTCAACTGCCGTATTCGTGTCGCTTTTATTTCCTGAAGAGTCGGTTTGCTCTGTTAAACCTCTCTGCCCTCTCTTCTGGTTCTAAATATTAGTGATCTTGTCCGTGTCACTTGCACCTCTAATCTTAGAGTTAAAAGAATGCATAGTAGGGCGGCTTGTGTTTATTTCTTTAATCTTTTTTATAGTCACGATTATAAACAAATGTTTTACCTCCGATAATGAGCCTATCACCTCTGAAATGAGCATTTTGACCTTTTTCTATGGCTCCGGACAACATGAGTTTTAAATTATTTCTAGCCAAACGGACAGTGTTGGAATCTTGGGTTGGAACCTAGTATAGTCTGGAGAAACACTAACTCTGTTTTGTTTCAGCAAGAAATCTTTCCTTAGAATCATGTTTCTGATATCCAAATCATGTTATTTAACTTATGTGGGCCCTGATCTCAGACCAAAAAGTTTCTTTATGTCTCTCGGGCATAGCTAGAGGTTCGAGAGACACCAATTAGTAAAATCGATAACCTTAACTTTTAAACTCGACAGGGGTGGTTAGGGAGGTTATAAATCACTTAGGGAGGTTATAAATCACGAGATTATAACGTTTTAGTTCTACCTTTATGGAATATATTTTCATGGAAGACTCCCTGAGTTAATTTTTCATTTCTGTCAAATCGATGGAAATTTTTGCTCCTCTTGTACCCAACTGTTCGGTAAAATCGTTCATTTGTAACTGTATATCAGTTAATCTGTTTGAACGCTGAGGGAGCAAATCCGGTTTAAAATTTAGCTCACGCATAAACTAAAGAACAGCTGCGGGATCTGAAGTGTCAGGAAGAAAGCTCGGGCTCTAATCCATTTTTCTTGCTACGTCTAGGCAGTTGAAATCATTATAATGGCCTACCTAATTTTCTTTCAGCAATATTCTTGTGACGCCTTGCTTTAGCCCGGGATACCACTCTGTTGTTTTTTATTCCTTAGTCAACAACGAAATTCAGTGATTCACTGTTTAGGGACGGTAATATCCTGGGAAGCGTTACTAAATTCTCTGTCACTGTCACTGTGCACTCATCCCTAGTAGATGTTATCATCTTGAATGACCAAAGAATATATTTTAAAAAATAGAAACAGCTAAGGAAGAAAAAAAAAGTCCAGTTCAAATACGAAAACAATATAAATTAAGAAAAGCACAAAGTGAAACGAAGAAATGTTTACAAAGCATCGCGGAAGTTGTCTCGGGGATGTTTACCTCCGGGTCGAAAGTAAAAGACCCCTTGAGTCTACAACGGCCATGGGGGCCATATATGCCCTGGGGTCATATATGGTTCTAATAGAAGGGATGTTCGTATAAACTTCAGAGAGGGCTCATTTGGTTGGAAAGTTCTAACAAAAATTGAAAGTTCTAGTTCACTTTCTAAGATTAAAAGAGATCAGAGCGAAACTAGCCCCCTAACGCCCTTTTTCCCCAAATACATCCAATAAGAATTTTTAGATAGCCATTTTTTTAACAATAGTTCAAAGATCATATAACAAGAACACTGGGGTTGACAAAAACCCCAAGGGCCCGGGGTCAGGCGTCGTAAGTTATGCCCTTTGGGGCATTAATGGTTCTTATGGAAGGGATGCTCGAATAATCTACAAAGAGGGGTCATTGCATCGGAAATTGAAAGTTGAAGTTCACTTTTTAAGAGTCAAAAGAGATCAGTGGGCAACGAGCCCCCCGCACCTTTTTTTTCCCCAAATACATCCAATAAAATTTTGAGATAGCTGTTTTTTTTTAAATAGTTCAAAGATCATACAACAAAACTCCGAGGTCGGAGCAATCCCCCAGGGCCCACGGGCGGGCGTTGTAAGTTATGCCCTGGGGGCATATAAGGTTCTTATAGAAGGGATGCTCGTATAAATTTCAAAGAGGGCTCATTTGATTGGAAATTAATAGTTCTAGTTGAATTTTTAAGAGTCAAAAGAGATCAGAGGGTATATAGCCCCCCCCTCCCAAGCCCTTTCTTCCCCAAAACCATCCAATAAAAGTTTGAGATAGCCATTTTGTTAAAAATAGTTCAAAGATCATATAACAAAACTCCAGGGTCAAAGCAATCCCCCAGGGTCCATGGGCAGGCGGTGTTATGTCCTGGGGGCATATATGGTTCTTATAGAAGGGATGCTCGTATGAACCTCGGAGAGGGCTCATTTGATTGGAAATTGTTCTAGCTCACTTTTTAAGACTCAAGAGATATCAGAGGGCAACTAGCCCCCCCCCTTCCCCACGCCCTTTGTTCCCCAAACCCATCCAATAAATTTTGAGATAGGCATTTTGTTAAAATTAATCCAAACATCAGATAATTAAACCTGCAGGGTATACACAACCCCTCAGGGCCCGGGAACAGGTGTTATAAGTATGTATAAGTATGTATAAGTATGTATAAGTATGTATAAGTATGTATCCCTGGGAGTATGTATGGTTCTTATAAAAGTGATGCTCGTATAAACATTAGAGAGGGCTCATTTGATTAGGAATTTAAAGTTTTAGTTCCTATTTAGAGTTAAAAGAAACCAAAGGGTGACTAGCCCCCACGCCCTACTTCCCAAAAACCGTCCGATAAAAATTTTTAGGTAGCGATTCACTTCTTAACTATTATAAAAATTAACTCATATAAAAATTCACTTCTTAACTATTTCGGACATAATGGCCGTCTCAAAATTTTGATTAGATGTGTTTGGGGAAAAGAGGGCGCGAACAGAGGGTGGGGGGTCTTGATGCCCTCCAATCATGTTTGACTCTTAAAAAGCGCACTACAAATGAGTATTTCCAATTGAATGAGCCCCTTCCGAAGTTTATAATAACACCCCTTCCTTATGAAGTGCCTCTAGAGAAAAGAAATTGGAACCTTATGGTCAATTTGATCAATTTGACTCTTAAAAACGGAACTAGAACTTTCAGTTTCTAATCATTTGATTCCCCCCGAAGATTGTATGACGAACTCTTACGCAAAACTTCATATGCCCAAGGGACATAAGTTACAACACTTCCCCCGGGATCTGGGGGGGTGTTGACCCCTGAGTTTTTTTTATTTGATCTTTAAACTATTTTGAACAAAATGGCTATCTTAAATTTTGATCGGATACATTTGGGGGAAAACGCCTTGGGGGGGGGCTAGCTGCCCCCTGATCACTTTTGATTCTTAAAAAAGGGCACTAGAAATTCTGATTTACAATTGAATGAACCCCCTCCTAAGTTTATATTACCACTCTTTTTTTATAAAAAACCTTGTATTCCCCCAGGGCATAATTTACAACACTTGCTCCCTGGTTTTGGTGGACTGTGGTATCCACGGAGTCTTTGTTATATTATCTTTGGCTTATTTTGAACACAATAGCTATATAAAAAAAATCAATCCTAGGTCCTCACAACACTGTTCAAATGAAACTTGTGTATTATAACGACCACAGAGTTTCACCATTAAATTCTCTTCTAAAATCTCTTCAAAAATCTTCTTTTAAAATGTCTCTATCTGTTTCGCCGAAATAGTTCCATAACCTGTCTAAAACGGTTTCGCCCAAATAATTCCTAAACGTAAATTCAGCGTATTCCTTTGTTATTGGCATCTCTGCGCTAACGCATTTCAAATTAATAAGAAACCTGATTCCCGCGCTAAAACAATTCATCGCTAAGATGTTTCTTTGGAGAATTGTTTTCCAAGGCCTTTGGTTATTAATATCTTTTGGAGTTCGACCAGTAGAACTGTTCCCGAGGCAAAGACATTAATGACTTGGATCTATTCCTGGAGAAATGTTTCTAGGCGAAAATTTTTAAAGTCTGACAGATGATGTCATTGATTGATTGATCTGTCAAGAAAGGGAAAATTAATTTGTTGTTTCTAAGGGGAATTATTGATTCACGATAGGTGAATTGAGGTCGACTGCACAGGTGTTCCAAGGTCGATGTTGTTGTTGTTGTAAGTGCACGCTCTCAGCGAATGTCAAGGTCGATGTTGTTGTTGTTGACACACTTTGATTACGCAATCAATTTCTCGGAAATTCACTTCCCCCTCGAGTCCTAGATCAATAACATTGTTCCCGTTAGAATTCAATGCGCATGTGCAACCTTCGTTCCGGAGTTATTACACATAGAAACAACAAATAAATCGACCTTGGAAAAAGAGGTCATTGACCCCATTACGTAATCATTCTCCCTAGGGAGGCTAAGCCCTTATTTGGTGTACTCGTGGGAGATACGTTCGTTTGATAACCGAATTTTGTACTCGTGGGAGTCGGACCCCCTCCTCTACTGGAGACACTGTTCTGAAACCTCCCCCGAGTCTACATACCAAATCGCAACCACACTGAAATGTTTTGTATCACAAAATGGATATTATCCAGGAAAACACACAAGGGGACTCGAGTACCCCCTCTCTCTCAGATGACAAGTTTTCTCGAATTTCTCCGCATTCCCTATTCAAATTGTCATATAAATTTTTTATGATTATACAATATGCTAATATTACATTTTACTATATTATATATTAATATTATATTTAATGTAATACTATATTAATAATAATTTAATATTATATTACCCGCTTACCCTCACGAAAAGAATAACTGCGTTCGTGCCTGATTTCATTTGTTTCGCAGAAAATCGGGGAAACATCCATACCCCTGGCACGTACGCAGGGGGACCTTTGGCCCCCCTCCCCCTCCGAAATCTTGCGATTTTGCCCCATAATTTTCGGATACTTCTCACCGAATAAGGTATTTGAAGGATTTCGACCCCCCCCTCCCAAACAAATTCCTAGGTACGTGCCTGCCTTATCCAAATTGGTTCTAGAATTGTAACATCATTAAAGAAAGGAGTGATAAACTAAATTGATCATATTATCTGGTGGTCCCAAAAAAAACCTTTGATCCTTAATATTTAGACCACACTAATGACTATGTACTTGATCTGATGGAAATACCCGATTTTGCATTCAAGAAAAATGTCAAATGAAACGCCAGTTTCTTGTCAGTAGCTTTAAATTACGCTTGACTTAAATATTGCACAATTCTTTGGTTTTTACTTTTAAAAATAGGATGTCTGTGACGAAATGGGAGGTAGGACATTTTATACATTTGGCCTGTTTTTCTATGTTTTATTCTGGCTGTAAAAAAACGTATCTGCATTAGACATCGGGATTAATATAAGAATTATTAACAATGTTAAATTAGTTGCGTTAAAATAATAAGTCTAAATTATGCGTTGAAACGCACTCGTATGTATTTTAACACCCAACAAATGCAGAATTCATCAGACATTTAATGGTCTCACGTTAAGGTATCTAATCATTATGGCCATGTTTTATTTTTCAGATATTATTTATGGATAACTTGTCTCACTGGCGTTAATTGGGAAGGGGGAGGGGATTCCCCCAGTATTTTTTACACTCGTAAAAGTAGTCTACCTTTTTTGGGGTATTTTCATTGAGAAATTCTTTTATTGGTATTTTACTGAAAAAAAAACTGAAAAAAGACGACAAATATTTTTTTGTCCCCCTAAATTTTTTGCTCCCCTAAATTTTGCTCCCCTAATTTTTTAAAAACACATTTTGCCCTCATCCCTTAATTTTCTGCAAATGAAATCTGTTGATTGTTTTGTTTTTCTATGATCTATTTACTCCGTAGAGAAAAGCCATTTTTCTCAGTTTCATCTTAGGGATACAAGAAAATCAAGTGTTTGAGAGAAAACTTTTTAAAACAAATTTTTACTGGCCTCGGACAGGAAGATAGTATCAAGACTTATAGGGAGTACAAAGTCGAATTTAGTGAGCAGTGTGTTGCAACTTAAAATTTCTAGTATAGTCCTTTTCAAATGCGAAAAATTTGAAGTCTGAAAAGAAAAGGTGCTGGTCATGTCAAAATTTGCTTTTTTCGATAATACTCTAATCAAAAATACAACTATAAAAACACTAAAATATAACTTTCCGTTATGAATAATTTCCAAATTACCAGTGTTACCATCTGTAGTATCTTTTTATTATCTTTGGTATCCAATTTATTCGCCAAAATGATGACTTATGTGTATACATTAAAAAATAGTACATTAACAGTTTCCCCTCCCCCATAAGATTGTTTTGAAATCCCCCTGGTTTAAACTAAAAATGCTCTTTTTTCAAATTTTGCACTCCCTTCCCGTATGAGGAACAATGCTCGGGTACTTTTTTTTCTTTTTACTTGAAGCTCAGTTTTAGCTAAATATAATACGTTTTGTCGTATTTTAAAATTGTTTTATTTTTATCCTATGAGTCACAAAGTTATTAAAAAGATGTTCATTTATTGAGATATTTTATATAAAGATATTTATATAAAGAGATTTTGGTATATTTGATATATGAATATATATATAAATATATATATATAAATACTATATATATATATATATATATATATATATATATATATATATATATATATATATATATATATATATATATATATATATATATATATATATATATATATATATATATATATATATATATATATATATATATATATATATATATATATATATATATTTATATATAGCTAATCCAAGTAGCTAATCCAAGGTATATTTAAAGTATTTCAATACATATATGGGCGTAGGGAGGGGGGAAGGGGGGGCAGCTGCCCCCCCCTAGACCTTCAAATTAACATTAGATATGGCTGAAAAAGCAGATGGTTTGGAAAAAGCAGTTGATAAAGCTCCATCACACTATCGACTCCCCCCCCCCCTATACAATATGCTGCCTAATGCTGCCTACTCCCATGAGTACATATTAATTACATACAAATAATTAAGTTAAATTAAGTATCTATAATTACCCTTAACTAAGTATCCTTAAATACGTATAAGTACAAAGTATGTATTAAACCCTGTTATTAGATTTAAGCCGTCATAAACATTCCAATATCCCAGGGAATAGAAAGTATTTTAATGTTTTAGATTATGACCAATTCCGGGGGGCGGGGAGGGGGGCTTGAAAGTGCTGCATACTTTGCAGTAGACGAATAAAGTATTAAATACTGAAAGAGATATTTTCCCATTAAATGCTGACAGGGATATATTTTGTGTTTATCCATCCCTTCCCTGAGCCAGAATTTTGATATGGCTTAAACTTTTTCTTAGAGAATCCCTAAACTTGCTTTAAAAATGAAAAAGTTTACCCATTTTTGTATTTTTGTAACTAATTTTCAGTAATAAAAATGTAAATTAAATTTTCAAAATATAACATGGTTGATAGATATAGCCTAATGCCAGTTATTGAGTGATATAAAATTCGTCTTCTCACGGTAAAACAATAATGCAGTAGGACAGCAGAAAAGTAGCTCATAAAACCCCCGGAGAGATCATAAACTTAATATAATAATGAGGAAACATAATCTTAAATATAATCCTGATCTTTCATAAAATGTAGAGATAATTGTAATATCGCTTCTTTTTTATAGAATTTGTTTTGCATTCGTTGTAAGCAAAAAAAAGTCTTCCTTACCTCTCATAACCAGTCGAATAAACCAAAAACTCAAATACTCCCAAAAATAACAGAAAACTGCCCCAAAGTCATTTAGCCTCCTAGAAAATTTGTAATGTGTAACATGACGTCTTCTGAACTATTTGAGGCGCATTGGCATTCGTTCAGTCACTGATTAATGACACTTCTCGACTGCAAAGGCCCTTTAACGGCCCTGTGGCGTGCTGTACTGTCAAACTCTGAGTGACGCCGATTTAGAATTCATATCTTCTCCAATACGGGAGGCCAAAAATCTGTGCACTATCAGGTCAATAAAAGGATTTCTAACATAGTAAAATTTTCATCCAAGGCAGTAAAGGTCAAACAAAAGAGTTGCCATGAGACCACGGCTGTAGCCGTATTGCATGAAGCCACTTGCAATTTTTGTTTTTCAGTAGGGCACTTTTTTTTCTTCTGGTAAAAACATTTTTCTGGAGCTTTTCTGGAGGTGAGGTCATTTTTGTAAACGAAGTAAAAAGAAAATAATCTCAAAATTCCCATCAAAGTTACCCAAAGCATTTACGACATAAGACATGAGTCATTTGCAAGGGCCAAAGGCCCGGGCTGCTTACTATGAAGTCCGAGTTGCTTGCAAAACGAAGCAACGGCCATCCAAAAGCCCGCGAAACATTTTTTCTTATATAAAGAGCCCGCGAAGAGTTCTCTTACATATAGCGTCACGCGAACTATCTGTTCTGTGTGCCGTTTCTGGTGAGACTAGATTGATTGATAAATTAATGCTGAATATAAATACAATTACATATAAATTAATAAATTCAATAAATTAATACTAAATACGAGTGCATGCTCGTATAAACACAAGTGCATTATAGGAACCTATGCATTATAACTGTAACCCTCTTTCTATAAGACAAAAAGCATTCATCTCTATAAAATCACCCCAAAATATTTATTAGGAGTGTTTAGTAGCTAACCACATAATTTTGAATCTAATAACTGGTTCACCTGAGAGAGAAATTAATTTATAACGAAAAAAATAAAAGGAACGAAATATATAAAAATTGGTTAACCATAAAGCTATAAGGAGCCTGTGAGATTAAAATACTTGGAAAATTCAAAAACTAAACTCACTAGGGAGTATGGAAAAAAAGATATCAGGATATAAATTTGCCCTCCAAAAAGAGAAGAAAACCTCCAAACACTCCAAAAGAAAAGAAAAGATCTGATCTTGAGAGCAACTAAAAACCATGACCATGCTACATCCCATTTCCTTAATATAATTTTTAAAAGTATGGGGATCAGCAATACTTTGAGTATCCCTTGGAACAATTTTTGGGACCCTTGACGCATAAAAAAAAACTAAGAAGAATAAATAAATGTGAAGAAGATGTTGTTGGTCTCCTAATATTATCAACCTGTCTCGTATTGCAGCGTTATTACGCTATCAATTCTGTTTCCCGGGAAAAAAAACATATTAGCAAAATGCATTCCAACATTGTTATTCAAAATTAGATGAATAAGATTAACAGTACTAAGAAAAAATTAACCATATATAATTTTAGCTTAGGAAAATATTTTTAGCTTAAGCATAATGTCAATTTTAGAAACAATTTTGGTTGCTATTTTCAGTAACTACTTTTCAAAACTTATATACATATACCCCCAGATAATTCATAGCCATAACGCAGAGAATTTTAAATCTACACAATTTAAGCCCATTTTGAATTAAGCATGACATTGAGCAGTTAGCTGCTAGCCGATTTGCGTTCCGCCAATCTAATAAAGGTTTTCTATCGGATGCTTCCCTCAGCTGCTTTTCTGTTTTTGCTGCTGTGAACTGTATATGGTCTGCAAACAAGGATATAATTTTTCTCCCCCCCCCCATTCACTAGTAAATGCATATGTAGAGCAAAACCAAGACTGTTCATTTCAGTTTTGTTTCATTAATGTGACCGAGAATGTGACCACATTTCATTATAGTGACCGAGCTCTAAAAAATGTGGCAACCCCGTAAAAAATTTTAAATCTGTAATACCTTATCATTTACTGAGAAATATTATGTCCTACTGTTAAAAAAAATATAAAATTCAGCACTTTACCCCGCAATCCGGCATACCTTGAAGAGTACTTGATACCCTCCAAAAATCCTGAAAGATTCTTTTCACATAATCCAAAGCTAGCAAAGATAATTATTAAAAATTATATGGTTAAATACGTTTTCTTTGATGTTAGATATACATATTTTTTATATTTGTCTAACATTTAAGGGCTAAAAGGGTGTCTGGCCATGTCTATCTTGCCAAATCTTCTGGCTAGATGCTTTTTATCTTCCTATAAAAGGGCTTTGCTCTGCTGTTTTCCTTAATTTCTGTATACTATTATACATGGTAAACAGTATACATGGTATACGGTATACAGTATACTAGTATACAGGCCAAATCGTATATATACTAGAATGCAATAAAACAAGTATAACTGAAATTTTATCAAACTAACGAAAATAGTTTTTTTGTCACCACTTCTGCGACTCTAGGCCATTGGCCATATTCTTTTTAATTTTGATCGGTCCATAAAAGAAGAAGAAGAAATTTTGTCATTTACAAAAGCAAGACTACAAAAGAAGGTCTAAATTGAGGTGTTTTAGATGACAGTGATAAATTCAGTTTGGTTAGGCGCAGAAGCATCGGAATAAAAAAAAAGGAAAAACAAGGCGTACTACACGTTCTTAAGAAAGTTTTTAAGGAAAATGCACGGAGCATAGTGAGGAAAGAGCACGGAGGCGTGTGTTGTTGTGATTGGATAGTCTTTATTTTTCCCTCTGACCTTACCTAAATGTCGGCTGTGTTTTGGAATTCTGTTAGCTTCTGGTTTACTTGTATAGGAGCCACACAAAGGACAGCAAATAAGAAAATTCAGGAATATTATAGAAAATAAGGATAAATTAGGGAAGGAAAGGGGGAAGAGCTTGGATACAGAGACCCCTGGTTCATTCAAGAGTTCGTGTAGTGATTACAGAACGAGAAATTACTTTTTTCACCCTTGACCTTTCTCTTTGCTCCGCCTCTTTAAGGCATATGGCTAAATGAAACATAGAAGCCTTTTTTATGTTCAAAGAGTTCGTGGTGACGAAGAATCAAACAGTTCGTGGTAACGAACTGTAAGTAAGGAGCGACCCGGCTCAATGGTAATCGAAACTCTAAAAAACGGAATTTTGACACCAATAGATACAACAAAAGAATCAGATTTTAATGTCTGATTTCAAATATATAAGTTTCATCAAGTTTAATTATACCTATTAAAAGTTTCGCGCCTGAGAAAATTTGGCTGATTTTCGAAAAAAGGGGGAAAGACCCCCTAAAAGTTATAGAACCTTAATGAAAATCACACCATCATATTCAGCGTATCAGACAACCCTACTGTAGAGGTTTCAAGCTCCTATCTACAAAAATGTGGAATTTTCCATTTTTTGCCAGAAGAAAGATCACGGATGCGTGTTTATTAGTTTTTTTTCCCCAGGGGTGATCGTATCGACCCAGTGGTCCTATAATATCGTGGGAGAGCTCATTGGAACGGAAATTCAAAGTTCTAGTGCCCTTTTTAAGTGACCAAAAAAAATGGAGGGCAACTAGGCCCTTTCCCACGCTCATTTTTTTCCCAAAGTAACCCGATCAATATTTTGAGATAGCCATTTTGTTCAGCATGGTCGAAAATATTATAACTATGTCCTTTAGGCTGACTTAATCTCTTGAAGCCCCCAGGGGGAGGGTTGAAAGTTATGAACTTTTACCCAATGTTAACATATATTATTGGTTATTGGGACCCGGCTCAATGGTAACCGAAACTCTAGAAAACGGTACTTTGAAACAAATAGATACATCAAAAGAATCAAATTTTAATGCTGATTTCAAATATATAAGTTTCATCAAGGTCAATCCTACCCATCAAAAGTTACGCGCCTGAGAAAATTTGGCTGATTTTCGAAAAAAGGGGGAAAGACCCCCTAAAAGTTATAGAACCTTAATGAAAATCACACCATCATATTCCGCGTATCAGAAAACCCTCCTGTAGTGGTTTCAAGCTCCTATCTACAAAAATGAGGAATTTTGCATTTTTTGCCAGAAGAAAGATCACGGATGCGTGTTTATTTGTTTTTGTTGTTTTTTCCCCAGGGGTGATCGTACCGACCCAGTGGTCCTAGAATATCGTGGGAGGGCTCATTCGAACGGAAATTAAAAGTTTTAATGCCTTTTTTAAGTTACCGAAAAAATGTAGGGCAACTAGGCCCCCTCTCAAACTCCTTTTTTTCCCAAAGTCACCTGATCAAAATTTTTAGATAGCCATTTTGCTCAGCATGTTCGAAAATATTATAAGTAAGTCTTTTAGGATGACTTAATCCCCCGAAGCTCCCGGGAGGAGGGCTGAAAGTTATGAACTTTACCCAATGTTAACGTATAGTATTGGTTATTGGGAAGTATACAGTACAGACGTTTTCAGAGGCGATTTTTCCTGGTAGTGGGGGGGGGGGGCAGGGGTTATTTGGGAGGGTCTTTTAATGAAGGAAGTTTTAATGGGGGAAGGGACATTGCTATGAAGGGGACGCCGGACTTCCCAGCATTATTTAAAAAAAGATCAGAAATTAAATATAAAAAAACAAGTTTTTCAACTGCAACAGCAGCAATATCAAAACTTCAAACGAACAGAAAATATTACACATATGACTGTGTTCATCCCCTAGTCAATACCTCACTCTTTAAGCCAGAGATTTTTTAGTACTTTCATAAGAGCTATTTATTCTAATTAACGGCCTTTGTGATTAAGCGGTTATTTTTAAAGAATTGGAACAAAATTCGAACTTTCGCTTAAAGAGCATGGTATTGACTAGGGGGCAAACCCCCTAATATACGTATTAAAAATATATGAATATAGAAGTTCGTTACGTAAGTTAATTCGTAAGTTATGTATATTTATTACTAATAAAAACGTTCGTAAATAAAATAAAACAAGTTCCGAGAAAGCCATTTAACCAAATAAAAGTAAATTAATATGAAAATTGTTTTAATTATTCATGTACTGTGAGCCAAGATCAAAACCTGCATTTATTCAAAAACGTTCAAAAATTAAATTAAAAAAACAAGTTTTTTTAACTGAAAGTAAGGAGCGACATTAAAACTTAAAACGAACAAAAATTATTCCGTATATGAAAGGCGCTGTCCCCTACTCAACGCCTTGCTCTTTACGCTAAAGTTTGACTTTCTCTCAACTCTATTTTTTTAAACAATAAAAAGCTTTAGCGTAAAGGGCAAAGCGTTGAGGAGGGGACAGCCCCTTTCATATACGGAATAATTTCTGTTCGTTTTAAGTTTTAATGTCGCTCCTTACTTTCAGTTAAAAAAAACTTGTTTTTTTTTATTTAATGTAAGCAAGAAGCAACCCAGCTCAATAGTAACCGAAACTCTAAAAAACGGAATATTGATACCAATAGATACATCAAAAGAATGAGATTTTTATGCTGATTTTAAATATATAAGTTTCGTGAAGTTTAGTCTTACGCATCCAAACCTACGCACCTGAGAAAATTTGCCTTATTTTAAAAAAGAGGGGGAAAACAACCCCTAAAAGTCATAGAACTTTGATGAAAATCACACCATCAGATTCAGCGTATCCAAGAACCCTACTATAGAAGTTTGAAGCTCCTATCTGCAAAAATGTGGAATTTTGTATTTTTTTGCCATAAGAAAGATCACGGATGCGTGTTTTTTTTCAGGGCTGATCGTATCGATCTAGTAGCCCTAGAATATCGCAAGAGGGCTCATTCGAACGGAAATCAACAGTTCTAGTGCCCTTTTTAAGTGGCCAAAAAAATTGGAGGGCAACTTAGCCTCCTCCGACGCTCATTTTTTTCCCGAAGTCACCCAATCAAAATTTTGAGATAGCCATATTGTTCAGCATAGTCAAAAATCTAATTAATATCTCTTTGAGGATGACTTAATCCCCCAAAGTTCCTGGGGGAAGGGATGCAAGTTATAAACTTTGCCCATTGTTTATATATAGTTTTGGTTATTGGGAAGCATACATCCGTTTTCAGGAGGATTTTTTTTTCTGGTGGGGGGGGAGGGGTTGGAATAGGGGTTACGAGGGAGAATCTTTCCATGGGGGATGTTTCCTTGGAGAAAGGGGCATTCTTATGAAGGAGGCGCCGGATTTCCCAGCATTATTTAGAAAACGATCAGAAATTAAATATAAAAACAAGTTTTTTTTCACTGAAAGTAAGGAGCAACATTAAAACTTAAATAGAACAGAAAAGATTACGCATATGAGGAGGTTCGATCCATAGTCAATACTTCACTCTTTACGCTAAAGCTTTTTTAGTAATTTCAAAAGAGTTATCTTTTCTAATTAACCGGCCTTTGTGATTCAGGTGTTTGTGATTCAAACAAAATTCGAACTTTAGCGTAAAGAGCGAGGTATTGACTAGGGGGCGAACTCCCTAATATGCGTAATAAAAACAAACGAATATAGAAGATTGTTATGTAAGTTAATTCGTAAGTTACGTCAGAACATAACTTCGAGAAAGCCATTTAGCCAAAAAAAGGAAAATTAATATGCTAATTTCGTTTCAATTATTCATGTACGGTGAGCCAAAATCGAAACCTGCATTAATTTAAAAACGTTCAGAAATTAAATTAAAAAAACAAGTTTTTTAACTGAAAGTAAAGAGCGACATTAAAACTTAAAACGAACAGAAATTATTCCGTATATGAAAGGGGCTGTTCCCTCCTCAACGCCTCGCTCTTTCCGCTAAATTTGACTCTGTCTTTCAACTTTATTTTTTAAAACAATAAAAAACTTTAGCATAAAGAGCGAGGCGTTGAGGAGGGGACAACCCCTTTCATATACGGAATAATTTCTGCTCGTATTAAGTTTTAATGTCGCTCCTTACTTTCAGTTAAAAAAAACTTGTTTTTTTTTTTATTTAATCACATTTAAGCATGGCATTGTTGAATCGTGAGTCGGGTATCGATAAGTGATTTTGGAAACTGCAAAAGAAAATGTGCACTGATTTGTGTCAAATCGTGACAAATTCTTTGACTTCTGATGAATGATTTCATATAATTCACCGTGATTTTACTGTTTTATTCGAAAACCAAGTCTTTGTTGATGATGAAAGGAAAATCCCTTTTTCCCAACAAATAAAAATCCCAATTTGTAGTGAGCATATGACAGCCGTTAAATATGGCTCTGAAGCCTGGAGTTTTCAGAAACTCAAGAAAAGATATGCTTATATATAGGCTATGTGTTTTTCAGGAAAGCGGTCTAAGAGTATTTTTGGGTAGTGGTTTGAGCAGATGTATTACATTATTCTTCTTAGTGTAATCGATTACGACGCTTTTCCAATAAGGTTATAAAATACATATTTCTCATGTTTTATAAAAGTGTGGTTTAATTTTTAGAAACGTCCACGAAAAACAGAAAACAAAATTGCTATAATAATCAAGAAGACTGGAAACAGAGTCTTCCTATTGATGTTTCCAGCTGCTTGGACTAAATATGGGTCACCTAAAAGTGAAAATGCGCCAAAAGCTCCATTTTTCTAGCGAAAATGCGACGAATGAACGATTTTCTCCCTAAAAAAATGCACCGATTCGAAAAATTCAATGCGCAACCGCCTAAAAAAAAGCGTCAACATGGCGGAAATGCGCCCTATCTGGCCACTCTGTTTCCATCCGCTACTGGTTGGTTCAAAGTTGTAAAGAATCCGAGCCGGAGTGTCCGCAGGCAGTCGCGAAAGATGTCCGAATCAGCTAAGTTTTCGCTCGGCAACTAGGTGCGGCAAGGGTGATTGGGAAGTCATTTTTCATAGGCAGTCATTGCTGACAACATCTGCCCATCGGATTCCCTTGATCGTCCGAAGCCATTTAGATTGAAGAGTGTCCAGACGGCCCTGGAAAGCTGCAGTTGCAGGCCAAGTTTCGGCTCCGTACAGCAGGATCGAATAGATAGACCCTCCAGGGACCTTCATATTGGTGGCTCATTTGATCATTGGCTTCTTCCAAACCTGGCTCAGTCTACCGAAGACAGCAGAATTTAATTACTGGTTAATATTACGGATATTTTTCCAGTTACTCAGGTTTTCTGCTTAAGAATCAAAATATCAAATTCTAATTTAATTCTTAAGTTGGTTGAGGTAATCTGAGCGCTGGCTTTGATTGTATTCAAGGTAATTATTACAAGAATCTTCTTCAATTTGATGTCAAGGTCTAGGATAGGAAGGTTCTTGAATTAAGCTTTTGAATCAACAGAAATTTCTAGATAATATCGTCAAAATAATCTTCCTTGGGTAATGTTCAAAAGATTACGTATGAATGAAAATGAAATAAAAGATGAAATACGTATCAAAGGCATCAGTCAATCCTCTCTATTTTTGCCTCCTAAAACTGTTGTATTTCTTACTTTAATGTGAGCGTATGCTTATTATGGAACGGAAAAGAAATCATCCTGACAATCTTGATGCCCATAATGCATTTTTATTGAGATCACATCCTTACTAAGCATGGGCACTGCTTCTGTTTTCTGTTTCTGTCCTGTTTTCAAAATACCTGTTTCTGTTCTGTTCATACACAAAAAACAAAACAGAACAAAAATAGATGGCCTGACTTTTGTTTACCTGTTCTGTCCTGTTTCTGTTTTTTTTTCTGCCTGTTTTTCTTCTGTTCTCGATTTTATTTCAGGGATATGAGAATGAGATATTCAGAAATTTCGAACTTACAAAATAGTGTTTTAAATCATAATTTTAAATTGCGAAGAAGCGTGGTACGTGAAATTGTGAGATGAGAGCAGGTGTGTGTAAATGGGAGAACGGTAAAGGGGCAATTTAGTTCCACTGAAACAACTTTCTTCTTACTGTATATATTTTTCAGTCAATTGAGCAGCGAAGTTGCACAGATACTGTTCATGTGAAGTAGGATACAAAGAAATCACTTATTACTTTATATCATTGTTCTATTCGTAGGGTCTCTGCATCTTCCATTACATGAGAAGTAATCTGCACATTTAATCAGTAGAACTTTCAACTGTTTTTACGGAATTTATGCTACTAGATAAAAGTGACTTGCTAGGTTTACCATACTGACCTATACATGATAAATACCTATTATTAATTGCAAATTTTCTTGAATGCTTAGTCAAAGACGAATGTAAATGTATTGAAATTTTGTCCAGTAGAAAAAAAAACCATTTTTACTGGCACGCTTTATTGCATCAATACAATAAGATATACTTTTTCAAGATGCCAAATGTATTTTTTTTCGTGTTACTAAAGCCACCTTAAAATAAAATCAATGGAAAGCCTTTGAAGGAAAAGTCTAGAGTTGGAATAGTGGCCTAACTAGCTGATTTTCTGGAGGGGTTAAAGTCTTATAAAATGCTGATATACTTTTCTCATGCCGTAGAATACCAATGTTCCCGGTGAACACGGTATTTTTTGCCACACAGCACAAGAAATAAAAAAAGCTATCACTAAGCAGTATATTATTTCTTATATCTGTCTCTTAAATACTTATTAAATAAAAAAACTAGTTTTTTTTCAACTGAAAATAAAGAGCAACATTAAAACTTAGAACAAACAGAAATTATTACGTATATGAGGGGGTCTGCCCCCTAGTCAATACCTCGCCCTTTTCGCTAAAGTTTTTTTTAGTACTTTCAAAAGAGCTATCTATTCTAATTAACCGGCCTTTGTGATTCAGGAATTTGTGATTCGAACAAAATTCGAACTCCCTAATATACGTAATAAAACATACGAATATAGAAGTTCGTTACGTAAGTTAATTCGTAAGTTATGTCAGAACAAAATTTCGAGAAAGCCATTTAGCCAAAAAAGTAAAATTAATATGCAAACTTTGGTTTAGTTATTCATGTACGGTGAGCCAAAATCAAAGCTGCATTAATTCAAAAACATTCAGAAATTAAATAAAAAAAAAGTTTTTTTTTTAACTAAAAGTCAGGAGCGACATTAAAACTTAAAACGACAGAAATTATTCCGTATATGAAATGGGCTGTCCCCTCCTCAATACCTCGCTCTTTACGCTAAAGTTAGAATTTGTCACACAACTTTAATTTTTTAAACAATAAAAAATTTTAGCGCAAAGAGCGAGGTATTGAGCAGGGGACAGATCCTTTCATATACGGAATAATTTCTTTTAGTTTCAAGGTTCAACGTCGTTCCTTACTTTCAGTTAAAAAAAACTTGTTTTTTTTTATTTAATATGCAAAGAATTGGCAAAGTTCATAACCTGCAGCTCTTCCATCGGAAACTGTGGGTGATTGAATCATCCTTAAAGACACGTTAATTAGATTTTCCACTATGTTGAAAAGATTCGTCTATCAAAATCTTGATTGCGTGACTTTGGAAAGAAATGAACGTGGGAGGAGACCAAGTTACCCTCCAATCTATTTGGTCACTTAAAAACGGCACTAGAACTTTGAATTTTCGTTCAAATGAGCCCTCTCACGATATTCTAGGACTACTGGATCGATACGATCACCCCTGGGAAATTAAAAAAAAAAAAAAAAAAATTTTTGCAGATAGGAGCTTGAAACTTCCTCAATAGGGTTTTCTGATGCGCTGAATCTGATGGTGTGATTCTCAATAAAGTTCTATGACGTTTTGGGGATGTTTCCCCAAAACGAAAATAGCCTTTTTTCGAAAATAAGGCAAATTTACTCAGGGACGTAACTTTTGATGGGTAAAACTAAACTTAACGAAACTAATATATTTGAAATCAGCCTAAAAATCTGATTCTATTGATTTATCTATGGGTATCAAAATTCCGGTTTTTAGAGTTTCGGTTACTATTGAGCCGGGTTGCTCCTTACTTACAGTTCGTTACCACGAACTGTGTGATTGGCACATAAGGTGATTAATCCCGAGTGACAGAGTGAGAATAAAAGGAGTATGCATCTTTACCAGAGAGGAAAGTCATTAGTGGTCTGTTGACCGAAAACTGGGAGCATTGAAATGAAAGTTTCCAAATGGAAAATTGTATTATTGTCAAAAGCATGACTTGAATTTAATACACCAATGTTTACTGTCACTTGTCTCCTTTTTTTGTAGGCATCTCATAAACGGTATTTGTGGAAGAGATTATGAAATTTGAGATTAAAATAATCAAATAGACCTAATGGCGATATGAACTAAACTGCCAAAGCCTAAAAACAGGTGTCGTCCTTTGACAATTTATTAAATAAAAAAACAAGTTTTTTTTAACTGAAAGTAAGGAGCAACATTAAAACTTAAAACGAACAGAAATTATTCCGTATATGAAAGGGGCTGTCCCCTCCTCAACGCCTCGGTCTTTACGCTAAAGTTTTTTATTGTATAAAAAAGTAGTGTAGTTAGAAAGAGTCTAACTTTAGCGTAGAGAGCAAGGCGTTGAGGAGGGGACAGCCCCTTTCATTTACGGAATAATTTCTGTGTGTTTTAAGTTTTAATGCCAATCCTTACTTTCAGTTTAAAAAACTTGTTTTTTTATTCAATTTCTGATCGTTTTTTAGTTAATGCAGCTTTTATTTTGGCTCACCGTCATTGAATAAGTAAACAAAATTTGCATAAAATTTTTACTTTTCTTTTGCTAAATGGCTGTCTCTAAATTTGGTTCTGACGTAATTTACAAATTAACTTACGTAACGAACTTCTATATTCGTATAATTTTCTTCTGGCAAAAAATACAAAGTTGCAGATTTTTGCAGATATGAGCTTGAAACCTATGTTATAGGGTTTTCTGATAGGCTGAATCTGACGGTGTGATTTTCATTAGAATTCTTTCACTTTTAGGGGATTTTCCCCCCTCTTTAAAAAATCAGGTAAATTTTCTCAGGTTCGTAGCCTTTGATGAGTAATACTAAACTTAATAAAATTCATATATTTAGAATCAGCATTATAAGCCCATTCTTTTGATACATTTATTGACATCGAAGTTCCGTTTTTAAAAGTTTCAATTACTATTGAGCCGTATCGCTTGTTTTTTTTTTTATTGTTTTTTTTTTTTATTACGTATATGTTATTACGTATGGGGTTCTCCCCTTATTCAATACCACGCTCTTTACGTTAAAAGTTAAAAAAAAATTAATTCACAAACCCCTGAATCACAAAGGCTTTTTAATTATAATATATAGCTCTTTTCAAACCGCCAAAAAAACTGTCGCGTAAAGCGAGGTCTTAACCGAGGGCAAAACCCCCTCATAAACGTATTAATTTCTGTTCGTTTTAAGTTCTAATGTTGCTTCTTACTTTCAGTTGAAAAACTTGTTTTTTTTAATTTAATTTCTGATCGTTTTTCAAATAATGCTTGGAAATCCGGCGCCCCCTTCATAGAAATTTCCCTTACCCCGAAGAAACATCCTCCACGGAAAGATTCTCCCGAGTAATCCCCTCCTGCAGCCCCCCCCCCCACCACCAGAGAAAAATTCCTCCTGAAAATGTCTGTATACTTCCCAATAACCAATACAATATGTAAGCAATGGGCAAAGTTCATAACTTACAGCCCTTCCCCTGGGAACTGTGGGGGATCAAGGCATCCTAAAAGACATATTTATTAGATTTTCGACTATGCTGAGCAAAATGGCTATCTCAAATTTTAATTGGGTGACTTTGAGAAAAAAATGAGCGTGGAAGGGGGCCTAGTTGCCCTCCATTTCTTTTGGTCACTTAAAAAGGGCACCAGAACTTTTAAATTCCGTTCCAATGAGCCCTCCTAAGATATTCTAGGATCACAGGGTCAATACGATTACCCCCGGGGGAAAGAAAAAAACAAACAAACAAACAAATAAACACGCACCCGTGATGTGTCTTCTGGCAAAAAATGCAAAATTCCACATTTTTGTAGATAGGAGCTTTCGCTTGCCCTTTCAAGCTTATTGCCTTTCTTGGCAGGCGAAAGGCGAATAGTGTTTGTTTTCTTTTTTAATAAATGTATATCTCATATCTCAGGCCCGTAACTTTTGATGGGTAAGATTAAACTTGATGATACTTATATTTTTGAAATCAGAATTAAAATTTGATTCTTTTGATGCATCTATTGGTACCGAAATTCCGTTTTTTAGAGTTTCGGTTACCATTGAGCCGGGTCGCTCCTTACTTACAGTTCGTTACCACGAACTGTTTGATTATAGATAAGCAAATTCCCGTAAAAATTAATATTACTCTGCAAATGGTCCAAGTTTTTAGGGAACTATTGTTGGGATTGGGAACTGTCATTTAGTTTTTATTTGCTGATAGATTTTCTTGGCTCATTGCGGCAACAAAACTGCTCAGAGGGCAATTGACCCCTTTCCTCCTAGTTACTCCACTGAGTTGAATGAGGTGTTGATATTTGAGTGGAGGGGCAGTTTTCGAAATGGTAGGCTATTGGAAGCTGCTTCTAATTTTGTGAACAATCCTAAAATCAACCTTTGTTTTAAGAAAAGCATGATGTGATTTTCTGATGACGACTTGGGTGTTCCAAGCAAAACTTCAAGGTCATCTCTATATATGGGTACCCCACAGAAAAATGAAGCAAAGAAAGTATCACGTGCAACTTCCGCAAAGCGTCTCTAAAGGCTAAGAGAGTCTCTGCCATGACATTAATATACTATCTTAAAAGGAAGCATACAATGGATATGCACAAAGATGAAGTATATGCGGCTGGTGTAGCAAATAACAAACCCAGACCAACTAAAAAAAGTCAGGTTTATTCCCTTAAGAAAGCTCCGGATAGCAAGGAAGTAACACAAAGGGGAATGGATTAGTGAAATCAGGAATAAGAAGAGCAGAAGTACGACCATTCTTTATTTTCAATCGATCAAAAGAAGCTCCTCTGCGAAAGATCTTCTGCAAAACCCTGTTTAAAGACAAATTGCTAATTTATGTGTTTGCTAAGCCAGATATGAAACAGCTTATTTATAACAACAGGTTGCTTGAAAGCACTATTCAGGGGAACCATTCATCGTCACATAAATGTTGCTGCCAGAAAAAAAACCAGAAGGCTGCATTATGGTCTGCCACTCAAGCTACCTTGACTTTTTATTGCTGGTCTGCAAAAGGATCTGGTCTTATAGGTACCACTGCCTATTACCCCATGAAGATGTAAAGGAGCAGAGGTTGTACCACTACCTTTCACATTTCAAGAGGCTTAAGCATTTTCATACAACTACTAAGACCCTTTCAGCAATCCAGGTTGCAATCAGGAAGTTTTCACTGACAGATAGGATGTTCTGCGTTGTGACTAATTCTGGGAACAATGTCCCCGTTTCGAGTGGATTTTGGTCCACTCGAAACGAAGCCAATGACATTCTTGAAGAAACTTGCTTGGAATTCTCTGATGAAGTCGAAGATCTCGGTCCAACTGGTGAAAATTGTTCAGGTGGTCTTTCTCTTCCTTGTTCTGAAAACTCTGGTGTGGAGATACGTTTGATGAAGAAACTGATGCAGTGTCTACGTAAGAGGGTGGCAAAGTAATACAAAAGAAGAGCGAGGAGCTGGGAGTCTGTCAGAAAACAAGGTTGCAGCAGAGGCTATCTAAAGACACGTTATACTTGCTCAAATATTGATAGTCGAGTGTGTCACTACACCTTTTCCTTTGGGAATGGACCATGAAATTATGCCTACATAATCAAATGCATACCCACTCGTATTCTTAAAGCAAAAGTTTTAAGTAATAATAATTTTTATTACAGAGCAAGTGTATGGGGTGGAGAAAGTATTTTCTGCTGCAAAGCGACAGAAATTTTCAAAATAAGTTATCAAAAATTGCAATTGTCCTTATATTTTCATACCTTTGAAAACATGTTTAAGAGAAGAGAATACTTAAAGAAAGTAGTGCATATCAAAGGGTCTAAGATTCCTTAAAATTCAGAATTTGAGAAATTTCATTTTACTTATTCACTAAAGAATGAAGTCGGTGGAGTGCCTAAAGCAGTACTTTCTAGCGCGAAAAGCCGGAAAGATATGCGAAATACCCTTAACTGGCAGGGTGGAAAAAAGTTACACTAACTGCTGGGTGGGGTCTGCTGTTCCCCAGTTTAAAAAAAAAATACCGTTTTAAATTTATTGCCATTTCGCTTACAACGCACTCATATATATCAGTTAGAGACACTAGAATGCAAAGATAATTCAAGTTTTTGCATTTGAGGCACAGGAACTTGGCATGTTCCATACACACACTTTTTTCGCATGCACAACAGGTATACTTTGATTTTCTGTCCTTGCTATGGGGGCAAATGACGCAACGACCTTTTCGGTCCTTGGAACATGAAGAAGACACCTGTAGGACATTCTCAGATGAAAATCTTGCAATATTGTCGATCAAAAACGCAATTCTCGTGGGATCGTTTTAAGAGTTTCTCTGATCCTAATTTGTGGGTCGATGAGGCACCTTTCTAGCTCTATCAACAATTTCCTTCAGGTTAAGTCATTTTCTTGGGGTCTTGAGTAACTCAGAATGAAGTTGACACTGACTCCAGCTATATCAATGATCGCATGCCACACCTCCATGGAACATCTTCTCGGGCATTGGCTAGTCGTGTAATTAGAACACTTTTGATCTGGAGAGTCTAGTCCACTTTGTGTTGCGTTGTACGCCATGATCATCTCTGGTTTAGTACTTTCGTGATCAATATATGCTGAACAGTTCATCGATGAGACAACCATTGCTGATCTGTTTTTTTTTTGAGTAAACGAGTCCAGGGTCAGATGGTCTTTAAACCCAAAGATGAAAGAGTTGGGTTCCCCTGTAGGACTAACGAGGAAAGGGGGTGGTATTTCTCTTTTGGGCTTCTTTTTCGCTGTGCCTACGTAAGTAGTTTCCCAAGGAGCTGAGTATTTCTATAAGCTCTATGGAAGTGAACCAGTTGTCGGCTGTGATGTTGCGGTTCTTGCACTTCAAGTGATCCACAAGGGTTATGACACTTCGCGCTGGAACCGAAGTATTCTGTTTTTTAAACATAGGTGTTTCCTTTCCGTTGTAGACAAATGCATTAGACAAACAGAATGTCTTCGAATCTGCTAGGCATTGCATTTTTATTCCATACTTGTGCGATTGTTCGGAATGTACATTTTAAATTTGCACCGTCCTCTAAATGAATCTAGCATTTCATCAATCGTCAAGTACTCGCCAGGTGAGTAATTTGCTTTGCAGTTTTCGATAAATAGGAAAAAAACCTCTTTAATGGGAGCTAGAGGTCCTCTTATCTCGTGTCTTGTGAGGCTGTTATAGAACCGAAAACAGTTTTCCAAATACTGGAATTGCTTCAGGCTCATCGTAGCGCGGAAAATGTCCCGTCCAGTTCCATCAGTTGCAAAAAGACCTTCGAAATCCTCACTGCCCGACTTGAATACTCCAGAGAGATACAGAAGGCCTAAAAAGGCTTGCATCTCTGTCACATCGATCGGGTTCAAGTACGTTTGCTACGTTATCTACAATGCTAAAGTCATAACGAAGACGGTACTCGTCAATCTTTGCATTGGTGTGAAGGACGAGCTTCTCAAGAATCTCGGCTGTGATGAAAAGGTCCCAAACCTTTTCAGAAGCTTTAGGTCTCTGTTCTCGCGCATGACCTTTGAGACCTGGAAAGTGCATAACAAGATTACAGGTTCTAGTACGCCTTTGAGGTGGCTCAGACTTGTTTCACATTGTTCGTCTGTCTTTGCCATGAAGGACTTATTTCTATTGTTCCTCTGCTGTTTTTTTTTAACTCGCTTAGCGAGAGGAATATCTTCCTCATCGTCACCTGATTGTTTCTCGACTGCCTGTTTGTCATCTTCTTCGCTTGTACTCCCTAAAGAACTAACATCAACGCTCTTGTCGATGAAGTCTGGATCGTTCTCGTCATGTGATATAGAATTTGTTTAATCAGGCAGGACGGATGGGGTACATAGACAGGGAGTAGGGTTCATGATGAATAAGGCAGCTTCTAAGACTTATTTAGGCTGGGAAGGTATTAATAATAGAATACTAATTGCTCATTTTATCACTAAAAAGTCCAGGGTCCAGTTATAACAGTATATGACCCTGTAGAACCGACTGACGGAGATAGTAGTGACTCAGGTGAATTTTACCTAAAGTAACAGGAGAAATAGATAGGGTCCCAGGTAGAAATATGATGTTTTACTAGGCTATTTTGACGCCCAGGTCGGTAGAAATAGGGATAGATGGTACCCTAGACTAGGTAAATTTGGTGTAGGAAAAGAAAACAGTAGTGGATACAGACTTTTGCAATTTTGTAGGTATAACAATCTAGTTATAACCTATACGCTGTTCGGTCATAAAATGGCTCATAAGTTAACATGGTATTCACGTGATTTTAGACAGCAAACCTCATTGATTTTGTTATAGTAAACCGAAGACTAGCAGGATCAATTCAAGATACTAGGGTATTTAGTTTTGTTATTGACGTGAAAAGTAAAGATCACCATCTAGTAGTTGATTTAAATCAGAAATTTCGAAAGGGTAACTACCTCCCGAGAAGTTATGATGTTGGTAGGCTCCAGGATGAGAATTTGAGAGAAAATTTCCAGGAACAGTTGAATACTAAATTCGAGAGTTTAGAATTTGACAATGTGGAAGGTGGTTGGAATGATTTTAGAAATACAATTTGTGAAGTTGCTGATGGTGTCTTTGGGAAGAAAGTTAAGACTGCAGCTAAAAATATTAGTGAAAAAACATTATGTTTAATAGAAAGGAGAAGGGACTTGTACAAGAATTATCTGAGTGACCACTCAGATAATTCTTGTACAAATCAAGCATGAAACGAACAAAAATCACTACAAACAAGAGTTTGGGTTTTGCCTCCTTCTCACACTGTAAACATCCATGACCTACTACGTCACTGACGCTTTACTAAAAACGATTTAAATGACAAATGCTACCTTTTGTACTTATTACAACATTGAAAATAAACATAAAAATTAGAGTAGAATAAAATTTTGAAGTGATGAGCTTTCAGCAATTAATATCATTATATATCAAATATTCAGTTTAATTTTACTAGTTGTTTCCAACACAAACATAGTTTCACTATAAACAAGAGTTTGGATACTGCCCCTGACTTAACTGTAAAAGTCTAAAGCCTACTCCGTCTTTGGCGCTTCGCTGAAATCGAATTATATGATGAATATATTCTTTTCCAGTTAATAAAGCCTTGAAAATGAAAATAATAATTACAGTGAAACAAAATCTTGAACTGATTATCTTTCCATAATTGATCATAGGCAGCGCAATAGCGCTGCCTAAGTAAAGAACGATGTTGGCACAATGTTTTATTTTTTTCATTTTTTTTTCTTTTAGACCAGGGCACTTAGTGTTGAAAGAGTTGTCTTAGAAACTTCCAAAAGGACTCATTCGATTGGAAATTGGAAGGGTTTGTACTCTTTTTAATAGCCAAAAGTGATTGGAAGGCAACTGACACCCCTTCCACGTCCACCATTTCCCAAAACACATCCAATCAAAATTTGAGATAGCCATTTTGTTCAACGGAGTTGAAAGATCCGGAAATTATACCTTTTAGGAGGAGAATCCCCCTAGAGCCCTCAGGGCAAGGGCTCTAATTTATGCCCTAGGGGCATATAAGTTTTTTATAGAAAGCGAAGTCGTAAAAACTTCAAAAAAGGCTCATTCGAATTGATATTCAAAGAGCCAGTGCCTTTTTTTATAGTTAAAAGTGATTAAAGGGCAACTAACCCCCCTCTCACGCCCACCATTTCTCCAAACTCGTCCAATCAAAATTTTAGAAAGACATTTTATTCAACGTAGCTTAAATTTCTGAATAGTAGGTCATTAAGGATGACACCCCCCCCTCACAGCCCTCGGGCCAAGGGTTGTAAGTTATGCCTTGGGGGCATATAAGGTTTTTTATAGAAAGGTTTGCTGTAAAAACTTCAAAAAGGGCGCATTAGATTTGAAATTGAAAAAGCTAGTGCCCTTCTTAATAGTTGAAAGTGATTGGAGGGCAATTAACCTCCCTCTCACGCCCACCGTTTCCCCAAACACATCCAATCAAAATTTTGGGATTAGAATTTTGTTCAACGTAGTGGAAAGGTCTGAAAATTAGGTCTTAAAGGATGACAACCCCCCAGAGCCCTCAGGCCAAGGGTTATAAGTTATGTCCTTGGGGCATATAAGGTTTCTTTTTGAAAGCGTTGTCGTAAAAACTTCAAAAAGGGCTCATTTGATTGGAAATTGAAAGAGCTAATGCCCTTTTTAATAGCTGAAATTTATTGGAGGGCAAACCCCTCTCTCTTGCCCAACTTTTCGCCAAACATATATAATTAAAATTTTAAGATATCTAGTTTGTTCAACGTAGTTGAAAGTTCTAGAAATTAGGTCCTTGAGGATGGATACCCCCTCACAGCCCTCAGGGCAAGGCTTGTTAGTTATGCCCTGGGGTATATAAGGTTTTTATAGACAGCGTTGTCGTAGAAACTTCAAAAAGGGCACATTTGATTGGAAATTGAAAGGGCTAGTGCCCTTTTTAAGAGTTAAAAGTGATTGGAGAGCAACTAACCCCCCTCTCACGCCCACCGTTTCCCCAAGCATGTCCAGTCAAAATTTTGAGATAGCCTTTTTGTTCAACGTAGCGGAAAGTTCTGGAAATTATGTCTTTGAGGATAAGAAACCCCCCACATCCCTCAGGGCAAGGGTTGTAAGTTATGCCCTGGGGGCATATAAGGTTTTTATAGATAGCGTTGTCGTAGAAACTTTAAAATTGGCTCATTCAATTGGAAACTGAAAGGGCTAGTGCCCTTTATAATAGTCGAAAGTGATTGGGGGGCAACTAACTCCCCTCTCACGCCCACCATTTCCGCAAACACATCCAATAAAAATTTTGAGAGACCTATTTTTTTCAACGTAGTTGAAAGTTCTGGAAAGTCGGTCTTTGAGGATGACAGCCCCCCACATCCCTCAGGGCAAGGGTTATAAGTTTTTCCCTGGGGGCATATATGTTTTTTATATAAAGGGTTGTCGTAGAAACTTCAAAAAGGGCTCATTCGAATCGATATTCAAAGAGCCAGTGCCTTTTTTTATAGTCAAATGTGATTAAAGGGCAACTAACGCCCTTTTCACGCCCACCATTTCTCCAAGCTCATCCAATCAAAATGTTAGAAAGACATTTTGTTCAACGTAGTTTAAATTTCTGAATAGTAGGTCATTAAGGATGACACCCCCCCCCCCCAAAGCCCTCGGGTCAAGGGTTGTAAGTTATGCCTTGGGGGCATATAAGGTTTTTTATAGAAAGGTTTGTTGTAAAAACTTCAAAAAGGGCGCATTAGATTTGAAATTGAAAGGGCTAGTGCCCTTTTTAATAGTTGAAAGTGATTGGAGGGCAATTAACCTCCCTCTCACGCCCACCATTTCCCCAAACACATCCAATCAAAATTTTGGGATTAGAATTTTGTTCAACGTAGTGGAAAGGTCTGAAAATTAGGTCTTAAAGGATGACAACCCCCCCCAACCTTCAGGGCACAGGTTGTAACTTATGCCCTGGGGGCATATAAGGTTTTTATTGAAAGCGTTGTCGTAAAAACTTCAAAAATGGCTCATTCGATTGGAAATTGAAAGAGCTAGTACCCTTTTTAATAGCTGAAATTTATTGGAGCGCAAACCCCCCTCTCTTGCCCAACTTTTTGCCTAACATATACAATCAAAATTTTAAGATATCTAGTTTGTTCAACGTAGTTGAAAGTTCTAGAAATTAGGTCCTTGAGGATGAAAACCCCCTCACAGCCCTCAGGGCAAGAGTTGTTAGTTATGCCCTGGGGCATAAAAGTTTTTATAGACAGCGTTGTCGTAGAAACTTCAAAAAGGGCTCATTTGATTTGGAAATTGAAAGGGCTAGTGCCCTTTTTAATAGTTAAAAGTGATTGGAGAGCAACTAATCCCCCTCT
The DNA here is from genome assembly GCF_049724085.1 of Artemia sp. Qi Xiang Cuo. Taxonomy (NCBI): domain Eukaryota; kingdom Metazoa; phylum Arthropoda; class Branchiopoda; order Anostraca; family Artemiidae; genus Artemia; species Artemia sp. Qi Xiang Cuo. Next base: position 4,415,756 of record NC_142806.1, read on the forward strand.
CATGCACACCATTTCCCCAAAAATGTCCAGTCAAAATTTTGAGATAGCCATTTTTTTCAACGTAGCTGAAAGTTCTGGAAATTATGTCTTTGAGGATAAGATACCCCCCACATCCCACAGGGCAAGGGTTGTAAGATATGCCCTGGGGGCATATGAGGTTTAGATAGCGTTGTCGTAGAAACTTTAAAACTGGCTCATTCAATTGGAAACTGAAAGGGCAAGTGCCCTTTTTAATAGTCAAAAGGGATTGGAGGGCAACTAACTCCCCTCTCACGTCCACCATTTCCCCAAAGACATCCGATAAAAATTTTGAGAGAGCTATTTTTTCAACCTAGTTGAAAGTTCTGGAAATTATGTCTTTGAGGATGACAGCCCCCACAGCCCTCAGGGTAAGGGTTGTAAGTTATGCCCTGGGGGCATGTAAGGTTCTTATAGAAAGTGCTGTTGTAGAAACTTCAATAAGGGCTCATTCGATTGTAAATTGAAAGGGCTAGTGCTTTTTTTAATAGTCAAAAGGGATCGGAAGGCAACTAACCCCCCTCTAACAACCACCATTTTATACAAAGTGTTGTCATAAAAACTTCAAAAAATGCTCATTCGACTGGAAATTGAAAGGGCTAGTGTCCTTTTTCACAGTTGAAAGTAATTGGAGGGCAACTAACCCCACTCGCATGCCAACCATTTCAGAAAGACATCCAATCAAAATTTTGGGATTAACATTTTGTTCAACGTAGTTGAAAGGTCTGAAAATTATGTCTTTAAGGATGAAAACCCCCCACAGCCCTCAGGGCAAGGGTTGTAAGTTATGCCCTGGGGGCATATAAAGTTTTTATTGAAAGCGTTGTCGTAAAAACTTCAAAAAGGGCTCATTTGATTGGAAATTGAAAGAGCTAGTACCCTTTTTAATAGCTGAAATTTATTGGAGGGCAAACCCCCCTCTCTTGCCCAACTTTTTACCAAACATATACAATCAAAATTTTAAGATATCTAGTTTGTTCAACGTAGTTGAAAGTTCTAGTAACTAGGTCCTTGAGGATGATAACCCCCTCACAACCCTCAGGGCAAGGGTTATTAGTTATGCCCTGGGGCATGTAAGGTTTTTATAGACAGCGTTGTCATAGAAACTTCAAAAAGGGCTCATTTGATTTGGTAATTGAAAGGGCTTATGTCCTTTTTAATAGTCAAAAGTGATTGGAGAGCAACTAATCCCCCTCTCACGCACACCGTTTCCCCAAACACGTCCAGTCAAAATTTTGAGATAGCCATTTTGTTCAACGCAGCTGAAAGTTCTGAAAATTATGTCTTTGAGGATAAGATACCCCCCCCCCCATCCCACAGGGCAAGGGTTGTAAGATATGCCCTGGGGGCATATGAGGTTTTTACAGATAGCGTTGTCGTAGAAACTTCAAAAGGGGCTCATTCAATTGGAAACTGAAAGGGCTAGTGCCCTTTATAATAGTCGAAAGTGATTGGAGGGCAACTAACTCACCTCTCACGCCCACCATTTCCACAAACACATCCAATAAAAAATTTTTGAGCTATTTTTTTTAACCTAGTTGAAAGTTTTGGAAATTGAAAGTTATGGAAACTTCAATAAGGGCTCATTCGATTGTAAATTGAAAGGGCTAGTGCTTTTTTAATAGTCAAAAGTGATTGGAAGGCAACTAACCCCCCTCTAACAACCACCATTTTATACAAAGTGTTGTCGTAAAAACTTCAAAAAGTGCTCATTCGACTGGAAATTGAAAGGGCTAGTGTCCTTTTTCACAGTCGAAAGTAATCGGAGGGCAACTAACCCCACTCCCATGCCAACCATTTCACAAACACATCCAATCAAAATTTTAAGATAACCATTGTGTTCAACGTAGTTGAAAGATCTGAAAATAGGTCTTTAAGGATGACACCCCCCCCCCCACAGCCCTCAGGATATGTAAGTTATGCCCTGAAACCATATAAGGCTTTTATGGAAAGGCTTGTTGTAGAAAGTTAAAAAAGGGCTCATTCGATTGGAAATTGAAAGGGCTACTGCTCTTTTTAATAGTAGAAAGTTACTGGAAGGCAACAAACCCCATCTGGAAACTGAAAGGGCTAGTGTCCTTTTTAAAAATCGAAAGTAATTGAATGGAAACTAACCCCACTCCCATGCCAACCTTTTCCCCAAACACATCCAATCAAAATTTTAAGATAGCCATTTTGTTCAACGTAGTTGAAATATCTGGAAATTAGATCTTTGAGGATGGACCCCTCCCCTCCACAGCCCTCAGGGTATGTAAGTTATGTCCTGAGGGCATATAAGGTTTTTATGGAAAGAGTTGTCGTAGAAAGTTCAAAAATGGCTGGAGATTTCGATTGGAGATTGAAAGGGTTACTGCTTTTTTTAATAGTAGAAAGTGATTGGAGGGCAACAAACCCCCCCTCACGCCCACCATTTCCTCAAACAGGTCCAATCAAGATTTTGAGATAGCCATTTTTTTTCGACGTAGTTTAAAGTTCTGAAAATTAGGTCTTCGAAGATGACAATCCCCCCACAACCCACAGGGCAAGGGTTATAAGTTATGCTCTGGGGGCATTTAAGGTTTTATAGAAAGTTTTGTTGTAGAAACATGAAAAACGGCTCGTTTGATTGAAAATTGGAAGGGCTAGTACTCTTTTTTATTGTCAAAAGTGATAGGACGGCAACTAACCCTCCTCTCACGCCCACCATTTCCCCGAACACATCCAATCATAATTTTTAGATAGCCATTTTGTTCAACGTAGTTGAAAGGCCCAGAAATTATTTTGGGGATGACCAACACCCTCACAGCCCCCAGGGCAAAGGTTGTAGGTTATGCCTTGGGGGAATATAAGGTTTTTATAGAAAGCGTTGTCGTAGAAACTTCAAAAAGGGTTCATTCAATTGGGAATTCAGGGGGCTAGTATTAGTAGTCAAAATCGACCGAAAAAAGTCTCAGTCTTTTTCCCTAAAAAAGACTATGTCAATGTAAAACGAACCGAAATTAGTTTAAAAAAAACTTTTTCCACAAAATAAGTTTTTAAAAAAAGTAAAGAACTCCATCAAACCAAAAATGAGCAAAAATAGAACCAAATAATCTACCAAGCTTACAACTACCACAAATCAGTATCAATAAATAATTTAAACCAAAAACAAGCAATAATTAAAATAAATAACAGAGTCTAACTCAAAAAGAGCAGAAATTAATGTGATTAGGGTTCTAAACCCCTTTTCTTTGTAAAAGCCAGAATATAATTTGTACTTTACTGAAAAAATTCTTTAAATGTTTTCATTTTTATAACTTTAAGAAATCGAAAATTAATTAAGATTTCTAGGAATAAATATCAGCATATGTATATTAAACCTACAAGGCAGATTTTTTGCAGTAAATTCATTTGAATTTTTTCAGTAAAGTACAAATTGTATTTCTTTTAGAAATACAATTGGGTTTTAGAAACCCAATAGGGGTTTTAGAAACCCCTATGCTTTCTTTTAGAAAGCATAGGGGTTTAGAACCCTACTCATATTGATTTCTGCTCGTTCCAGTCAAATGAACCCTCTCTGAAATTTATACTAGCATCCCTTCTATAAGAATTATATATACCCCCATGGCATAACTTACAACGCCTGCCTCCGGGCCTTTGGTGGTTGTGTCGACCCCGGAGTTTTTGTTATATGATCTTCGAACTATTTTTTAACAAAATGGCCATCTCAAAATTTTTATCTGATGTATTTGGGGGAAAAAGGCGTGGGGGGGGGCTAGTTGTCATCTGATCTCTTTTGACTCTTAAAAGTGAACTAGAACTTTCAATTTCTAATCAAATGAGCCCTCTCTGAAGTGTATAAGAGCATCCCTTCTATAAGAACCACATATGCTCCCAGGGCATAACTTAAAACGCTTGCCCCCGGGTCCTGGGGGTTTTTGTTGACCCGGGAGATTTTATTATCTGATGTTTTAACTATTTTTAACAAAATGTCTATCTCAAAATTTTTATCGGATTTGGGGTATTCAGGCCATTGGGGGGGGGGTTAGTTGTCCTCTGATCTCTTTTGACTCTTGAAAGTGAAGTATAATTTTTAATTTCCAATCAAATGAGCCCTCTCTGAAGGCTATACGAGCATCTCTTCCATAAGAAATTTATGTTCCCTCAGTGCATAACTTAAAAAACCTGCCCTCGAGGGTTGTGTCGACCCTGGAGTTTTTGTTATATGATCCTTGAACTATGTATAACGAAATGGCTGTTTCAAAACTTTTATCGGATGTATTTGGAGCAAAAGGGCGTGGGGGAGGGCAAGTTGCACTCCAACCACTTTTGACTCTTAAAAAGGGTCCATGAACTTCCCATATACAATGTAATGAGCCTCCTTGGAAGTTTATACGACGAAGTTTTCCATATAAAGCGCCTCTGGGAAAAAAAATAAAACATTGGAGCCGTATAGCCTTTACTATAGGCAACGCTACAGCCTTGCCTCTGATTATGAATACGATCTTTGGATAACCTGGTTGCTACAGTATTATTTTATTTAGTTCAACATCCCCCTTTACATTCCCTGAAAGTTTCAATGAAATACCCTTAGCCGTTCCTAAGATATTGAAAAAAAAACACCCTTTTGACAAACACGAATCAAATTTCATTTTTGGTTTAGTTCCATACCCCCCTCAATATTCTCCGAAAGCTTGAACTTGATACCCTTAGCTGTTCCTGCGATACTGTAGAAATGATTTTTTGAGAACCTGGTTACACATAGTGTCTTTTAATTTAGTTCAACATCCCCACGAAAAATGTGGTTGCATACCGCTCTCTAGGGCTATAATGAAAGAAAGGTTGAGGTGGCTAGGGCACGTTTTGCGGATGAAGGATGACAGATTACCGAAGATTGTTCTTTTCGACCAACCGTCTAGGGATAAACGGAAAGCAAATCGTCCTCGCCTGGGGTGGGAGGACGTCATAAAGAAAGATTTAAAGGAAATGGGAACTTCATGGGCGGGTGTAAAAAGGGAGGCTTTGAATAGATTGGGATGGAGGAGGGAGCGTGCGTAGCGGTGGTGGCCTCAGGCGGCATGGTGCTGCGGTGAGTTATTAGTAGTAGTATTAGTAGTAGTAGTAATGCTCCCTGAAAGTTTCAACTTAATGTTCGTAACCATTTCCGAGATATTTCTCTTACGCACATTAACAACTTGGATGAACGCAGTGTCTTTGATTTAGTTAAAAAAAAAAAAAGTCTCAATTAATACCCTTAACCGTTCAAGAACTATTGCAAGTACGATCTTTTGATAACTTTGGTGTATATAGTGTCTTCTGATATAGTTAAGGATTCTCTGAAATTTCCGACTATATATCCTTAGCCGCTGAAGAGATATTGCAGATACGCCAAAGGTTCTGCCTCACAAGACAGAACTAAAACTTGTGAACATTCAATTGTTCATAGAAGCGTTCCCATGAAGATACACAAATTAGCGCTTTGAAAACTGCACATCAAAAGCCTAATTTCACATCATACAGAAGTGCCTCTAAGCATTCAAAGCAATGTTTGTTGACCAACAACAACTGTTATGATAGCTCACTCATAATACAAAATGTTCATATACAACAAGGCCGTACCCAGGGGCGTTAGGGGATTTGAATCCTCCCCCCTTTTGAAAAGTTTGTCTGGCTCGTAAAAACATAAAAAAACGATATAAACCAATTTTTATGCCTTTTTGAGGGTTTTTTGGGTAAAAAAAGGCATCGGGGCTGTCACCCTCATTCATGTTAATTTCAGCTCGTTTGAGTTTGACTCGGTTATTTATTGTAATTTCTGTTCGTTCTGTGTTTCATTTATTTATTGTTGGTGATTTATGGTAGTATTACACTTTGAAGATTATTTGACTTTATTTCCGCTTATTTTTGGCTTAATGAAGCTCTTTGCTTTTTTTGAAAAGCTTACTTTTATGAAAAAGTTGTTTTAATTAATTTCTGTTCGTTTTTTGTTGACATAGTCTTTTTCATGGAAAAAAAATATTTTACATATTTTCAGTTTTTTCTATAAGAATCCATAGTTTGGCTTGCTATGTTCGAGAATATTTGTCAACAGTTTTTAACACCATAATCCCTTTTGAAAATCTGAAGACGCATTGTATTGTTAAATTTAGTTTTATGCCTCCTCAAGTTGACCTGAAAAATGAGACTTTATATTATTCCCAACCAAGTCTATCTATGTTCTTTAACAACCTAGATACACTTACACTCTTTTTATTTATTTAAATTGTAAGAGTAGAAGTAGTAATAGTAGTAACCCCGAAAGTTTCAATTTAATACCCCCGGTGGTTCTCGATATATTGCTGAGATGTCTTATTGGCAACCATAAACACAATGCCTTTTGATTTAACTTTAAATTAAGATTTAGTTCTAGAGCATAATGGACAAATTGCATAACTGTGGAGGGTTGACATACCCAATACCCCTAGAGACATAGTTACTGGACTGTTCAACTATGCTGAACAAAATTGCTGTCTCAAAATTCTAATTGGATGTCTTTGGAAAATTGATGGGTTTGGGAGTGAGACTGCTTGCCCTCCAATCACTTTCGACTCCAAGAAGGGGCACTGGAATTTTTAATTTCCAATAGAATTAGCTCCTTTAAATGTTTCAAAGATATTACTATCCATGATAGAGTGGTGCTGCCTATGAGGTTGCTTATACGCCCTTTTTAAAATCCGCATGCACAGAGTCTTTTCATTTAATTGGAACTCGTTCTAAACGTAAGTTTCATCTTAATACGCTTAGTCTCAATATTTAAAGCAATCGTAGCAGTAGTATTAATAGTATGCACAAAGTGCCTTCTGGCTAGTTCAAAACCCGCCACAACTTACCCTGAAAGGTCTAACTTAATAATATAAGCCAATCTTGAGATTTTGCTGTGTCATTCATTTGACAATCTACATGCTCATGGTTTGTTTGGATTTAGTTCAACGTTCGCCTAAATATTCCTTTGAAGTTTCCCCTTCATACCTTTAGCTTGCGTAGTAGTAACAGTTGTAGTAGCAGTAGTAGCATTAGTAGCAGTATATACATTGCTACTTTGGTTTTCATCAACGGGTCTAGGTGTTTACCCTCTCCCACAGAAAATTCCCCCAGAAAATGGTTCCCTCCCCCCGTAGATATCCCCATGGAAAATTCACCTCTGTGGAACCCCCTCCCCCCCCCCAGAAAATTCCCCTTCTTGGAAAACATCCCCTCCATATTCCACTGAATAATTCCGGATGTTCATTAGAAGGGAAATTGAAAATTCTACTCACCTGTTTAAGTAAGAGGCAATCCTATAACATTACCTGTAGTAAAGAGCCATAAAGCTTCAGTGTATTAATGTCTATTTATTTTTTAAGCTGCTACACCAATTTTAGACCCAAAAGTTTAAAGAAGATGCAGTGTAACTAACAAAAATATATGGTAGTATGCCGAAATAAAAGAACTATCTACTTTAAGAGGCATGTTTTTTGGTTTTTTGTTTTTTAATATAATTTAAAGAATAGAATATTGGTTCAACAAAAAAAGAATATTGGTTATTATGCCGAAATAACTTCACCTACCGAAGTGCTTTAGGTATCAGGCAGCCAGTCCCAAGCCTGGAAAATAGAGGAAGGCTGGGCTGTGGGCCTGCAACCCACAACTGGGACCTTGAAGGCATTTTTCCTCAGGGGAAATTCAAGCAGCAACAAGAAACGTCAAGATTGAGCCTTGAATTCAACCCCTTAATGATAACAACACCAGCACGCCCAAGGAAACGATTTATAAAAGCGCATAATAACATGAAGTTTGGTTTTTGGAATATACGAACGATATATCAACCATTCAAAACTAAGTAAGTACAAAAAGTGATGACAGATTACCCCCTAGACCTATTATCATTGTCAGAAGTGCGGTAGACTGGCGTAGGAATAAAAAAGCTTGATACTGACCATACCATCATATACAGAGGTCCAGCAAACAAGCAAGAAACCGGAGTTGCCGTGATGATGCCAAACCAGACCCACAAGTCCCTCCCAACATGAACTCCTGTATCCCCGAGAATATTAACTGCAAGATTTTTGGATCACATGCTAAACTATCAGTCGTTTAGTCGGACTGTCAGTCTGCAATGCCCCTTCAAATGAAGCCAATGATGAAGAAAAAGATGAGTTCTATAGATCGCTTCAAGCTGTAGCCAAAGATATACCAATACATGACGATGTTTGCTTCCTTGGAGATTTCAACGCTAAAGTAGGAAACTACCGATCATTCAGTCCACAAGTTCTTGGCCAACATGTTCTGGGTCAAAGAAAAGGAAATGACGAGCTTCCTGTTGATTTTGCCCTAAAGAATGACCTGGTAGTTGGTGGCTCTCTGTTTCCTCACAGAGACATGCACAAGTACTTTTGAACATCAACAGATGGAATGACCAAAAATCATATTGATCACTCCCTCATAAGCGGAAAATGGTATTCCAGTCTGCAAGATTATCGGACATACAGAGGATCTGACGGATCAGATCATAACCTTATGATAACAAAACTCTGTCTAAAATTAAAGAATATATGCCACAAAAGGGCAGTCCCCGGGCCTGTTTTCACTTTGAGGCACTCCAAGACAAGACATTAAAACAAGCTTTCATAATGGAGCTATACAATAGATTTCAATCCCTATACGTACCAGAGGAAGCTGAATGTGAAACAGTATGGGAAGCCATGAAGAAATGATACCATGAAATAGCTAAATCAACCCTAGGTGCCCGTAGGAGACTCAAAGGCCAAAGGCTGTCCGAGCAAACACGGCAACTAATAGAAGAAAGAAAGAAGATGAGAGTGTCTGTCCTCCAACAGCGATTCCCTGATCGTCTTGTTTTCCAAAACCAGCAGTATAGAGCTATTGACAAAGATGTCAACAAAAGTGCCCATACTGATAAGCGAAACTTTCTAGAGCGTAAAGCACCGCAGGCTAAAGAAGCAACAAAATAAGGGGGCGTGAGACGGGGGTTAGTTGCCCTCCAGTCACTTTCTGCTGTGAAAAAGGGCACTAGCCCTTTCAGTTTCCAATCGAATGAACCCTTTTTGAAGTCTCTTGGGACAACCCTTTCTATAAAAACCTTGTATACCCCTGGGGCACAACTTAAAGCCTTACCCTGAGGGCTGTGGGGGGGGGGGATTGTCATCCTCAAAGACCTAATTTCCATAACTTTCAACTAGGTAGAACAAAATGACTATCTCAAAATTTTTATTCGATGTGTTTGGGGAGATGATAGGCGTGAGAGGGGGGTTAGTAGCCCCCCAATAACTTTCGACTTTTAAAAAGGGTACTAGCCCTTTGAATTTCCAATTGAATGAGCCCTTTTTGAAGTTTCTACGACAACGCTATCTGTAAAACCTTATATGCCCCCAGGGCATAACTTACAATCCTTGCCCTGGAGGGTGTGGGGGGTTTGTCATCTTCAAGGACATAATTTCTAGAACTTTCAACTATGTTGATCAAAATGGCTTAATTTAGTTTTTATTGGATGTGTTTGAGGAAATGGTGAGAGTGAGAAGGGTGTTAGTTGCCCTCCAATTCCTTTTGCCTATTAAAAAGGTACTAGCCCTTTCAATTTCCAATCGAATGAGTTCTTTTTGAAGTTTCTGTAGCAACCCTTTGTGTAAAATGTCCCTGGGGGTTATGCCCTGAGGGCATAACCTACAACCTTTGCCCTGAGGGGCGTGGGGGTTTGGTCATCCTCAGAGACATTATATCCACAACTTTCAACTACGTCGAACAAAATGGCTATCTCAAAATTTTGATTGGATGTGTTTGGGGAAATGGTGGGCGTGATAGGGAGGTTAGGTTCTCTCTAGTCACTTTAGAGTATTAAAGAGGGAGCTGGCCCTTTCAATTTCCAATCGAATGAGCCCTTTTTGAAGTTTCTACAACAACGCTTTCTATAAAAAGCTTTTATGCCCCCAGGGCATAACTTATAACCTTTGCCCTTAGGGCTCTGAGGAGGTTATCATCTTCAAAGACCTAATTTCCAGAACTTTTAACTACATTGAACGAAATTGATATCTTAAAATTTCGACTGCATGTGTTTGGGGAAATAGTGGGCGTGAGAGGTGTGTTAATTGCTTTTCTATCACTTCCAACCATTAAAAAGGGTAGTCGCACTTTCAGTTTCCAATCGAATGGGCTCTTTTTGAAGTCTAAAAAAACGCTTCCTATAAATACCTTATATGCCCCCAGGGTATAACTTACAACCCTTTCCCTGAGGGCTCAAATAGCGACGAAGACCACACTGCCTTTCCATCATAAACAATAAGTAGAACAACAGGGAAATTTTTATACAAGACAGTGGAACGCAACTTTAAATGAATATTTCGACCCTATATCCAACGGCCGTCCTCAGAAAAACAAACGAAGAGGATAAAAACAATATAAAAGAAACTTACATTAAAATTCAATCATTAAAACTGAACAGAGTTTTTCTTATAAAAAATCTTTTAAAAACAGTCCTAATATCATTACTTCAAGGAAGTTCAACCAGGACTCTAGGTTCAACCAGGTGTTTTGCTGAGGACGGCCCTTGGATAAAGGGTCGAAATATTCATTTAAAGTTGCGTTCCATTGTCTTGTATAAAAATTTCCCTGTTGTTCTACTTATTGTTTACCCTGAGGACTGTGGGGTTGGTGTACTCCTTAAAGGCATAATTTCCAGATCTTTCCACAACGTTGAACGAAATGGCTATCTAAAAATTTGGATTGGATATGTTTGGGGAAATGGTGAGCTTGGAAGGTGTTTTAGTTGCCTCCCAATCACTTTCGCCTATTAGAAAGGGCACAAGCCCTTCCAATTTCCAATCAAATGGGCCCTTTTCGAAGTTTCTACGACAAATCCTTCGATACCAAGTGCCCTGGTCGAAGACAAAGAAATAAATAATACATTGTACCAACATCGTTCTTTGCTTAGGCAGCGCTATTGCGCTGCCTATGATAGGAGATTATTTCTGCGTTGTTATATGTTCTTTAGACTAATTCTAAGGAAATGGCTATATCCCAATTTTGATCAGATGTGTTTGGGGGAAAGAGGGCGTCGGGGTAGGGGCTAGTTTCACTCCTATCACTTTTGACTCTTAAAAGGGAACTAGAACTTTCAATTTCCATTCAACTGAGCCTTCTCTAAAGTTTATCTGACCACCCATTCCATAAAAGTCTTAAATGTACCCGGGGCATAACGTACAATCCTTACACTATTTTTTAACAAAATGGCTATCTCAAAATTTCTATCGGATACATTTGGGGAAAAGAGGACTTGGGAGACTAGTTGTCTTCCAATCGCTTTTAACTCTTAAAAGGAGCCCTAGAACTTCTTATTTCGAATCAAACGAGCCCTCTTCCGAAGTTTACATGACCACCCCTTCCATAAACACCTTGTATGTAAGTAATGGGCAAATACTATAACTTAAAGACCTTGTCTTGAGGGCTGCGAAGGGGTGGGGAGTTGTCATCCACAAAAACATAATTACTGGACCTTTAAACTTAATGCCTTCCCTAAACCCTCTATGCCTTCCCAAGGCCAGAACAAAATCTGCACTTTACTGGAAAAAATATAAATGTTTTTACTTTTATAACTTTAATAAATCAAATAATATTAATTTTTTGATTACTAAATATCAGTTTATGTATATTAAACTGAAAATGCAAATTCATTTGTATTTTTTCAGTCAAGTGCAAATTTTGTTCTCGTCTTGGGAAGGCAAAGGGAATTCGCGCCCAACTTATGTTAATTTCTGCTCGTTTTGAGCTTGATCGGTTATTTATTGTAATTTATGTTCGTTTTGGGTTTCATTTATTTATCGATGCTGATTTGTGGTATTTTCAAGCTTGGTAGATTATTTGATTTTATTTTTGCTCATTTTTTTTTAATGGATTTAATGGAGTTTTTTGTTTAATTAAAAGTTTTTTAATTAATTTTCGTTCGTTTTATATTGACACAGTCGTTTCAGGGAAAAATACAATAATACTTTTAATCTTTTCGTTCTTTTAATACTTTATAGTTTGGCCTGCTATTTGTACACTGGAGAAAAATTTTCAGCAATTTTTAACAACATAAACCCTTTTAAAAATCTAAACACAAATAATACTGTTTAATTTAGTTTCATACCTCCTCTAGTTGACCTGAAATGGAAAACTTGATACCATTCGCAAAGAAAAATCAGTTTACTTTCTTTGATAGCTTGGATACACTTACGCTATTTTGATTTGGCTAAATTTTAAGATCAGAAGTAGCCCCGAAAGTTTGAACATAATACCCTCAGTCGTTCTTAAGATACTGCTGAGATGCCTCATTGGGAATTAGCATTAACACAGTGCATTTTGATTTAATCTTAGGGCAACATTTAGTTTTTAAACATAATGGGCAAGTGGGAGGGGGGGGGTGGGAGGGGCATTAGTTGCCCTCCAATAACTTTCGACTATTAAAAAGGGCATCAGCCCTTTCTATTTTGAATCGATTGAGCCTTTTCGAAGTTCCCACAACAACTCCTTCGATACGAAGTGCCCTGGTCTAAACAGAAACAACAACACAAATAATACATTATACCCACCGATCTTTACTATAAAAATGTCAAACCTTCCAATCACTTTCGACTATTAAAAAGGGCACTAGGCCTTCCTATTTCCAATCGGATGAGCTCTTTTTGAAACGACAACGCTTTCTATAAACACCTTATATGCCCCCAGGGCATAAATTACAACCCTTACCCTAATGTCTGTTAGGGTGGTTGTCATTCTCTAAGACCTAATTTCCAAAACTTCCAATTACGTTAAACAAAATGGCTATCTCAGAATTTGGATTGGATGTGTTCGGGGAAATGGTGGGCGTGAGAGGGGCGGTAGTCGCTCTCCAATCACTTCCAACTATTAAAAATGGGCCTAGTCCTTTCAATTTCCAGTCAAATGAGCCCTTTTGAAGTTTCTATGACAAAACTTTCGATAAGAATCTTATATGCTCCCCAAGGCATAACTTACACCCCTTGCCCTGAGTGCGGGGGGGGAGGGGTCGTTCTCAAAGATCTAATTTCCAGAACTTTCTAGTACGTTGAAAAAAATGGCCATCAGAAAATTTTGATAGGCTGTGTCTGGAGGAATGGTGGTCCTGAGAGATGTGTTAGTTACCCTCCAATTACTTTCGACTATGACAAAGGGCACTAGCTCTCTCGATTTCCAATTGAATGAGCCCCTTTTGAAGTTCTACGACAACGCTATCTATAAATACCTTATATGCCCCCAGGGCAGAACTTACCACCTTTGCCCTTGGGGCTCTGGGGGGTTTGTCATCCTTAAATACATAATTTCCAGAACTTTTAACTACGTTGAACAAAATGGCTATCTCTAAACTTTGATCGAATGTTTTTGGAGAAATGGCGTAAGAGGGGGGTTAATTACTCTCCACTCACTTTGACTATCAAAAAGGGCAATTTCAAATAAACTGAGCCTTTTTTGAAATTTCTACAACTTCTATATAAACTTTATATGTCCCCAGGGCATAACTTACAACCCTTGCACTAAGGGCTCTGACGGGGTTATCAACCTAAAAGACCTAATTTCAAGAACTTTCAACTACGTTGAACAAAATGAATATCTCAAAATTTTGATTAGATATGTTTGGGAAAATGGTAGGCGTGAGAGGGGCGTTAGTCGCTCTTTAATCAATTTCAACTATTAAAAAAGGAACTAGCGTTTTTCAATTTCTAATTGAATGAGCCCTTTTGAAGTTTCTACGACAACACTTTCAATAAAAACCTTACATGCCCCCAGGGCATAACGTATAACCTTGCCCTGAGGGCTGTGGGGGAGGGGGGGAGGGGGAGGGGTTGTCATCCTTAAAGACCGAATTCCCAAAACTTTCAACTACGCTGAATAAAATGGCTATCCAAAAATTTTGATTAGATGTGTATGGGGAAAAGATGGGCGTGAGAGGGTGGTGAGTTACTCTCAAATCACTTTTAACTATTAAAAAGGGCACTAGCCCTTTGAATTTCTAATTGAATGAGCCCTTTTTCAAGTTTCTACGACAAGGATTTCAATACAGACCTTATTTGCCCCCAGGGCATAACTTATAACCCTTTCCCTGAAGACTCTGGGGGGAGTGTCCTGCTCAAAGGTACAGTTTCCTGAACTTTGAACTGCGTGGAATAAAATGGCAAAATCTCAAAAAATTTTTTGGATGTGTTTGGGGAAAAAGTGGGCGTGGAAGGGGTGTTAGTTGCTTTCCAGTCACTTTCGACTATTAAAAAGGGCCCTAGCCATATCAATTTCCGATCGAATGAGCCCTTTTTGAAGTTTCTACGGCGATGCGTTTTATAAAAACCTTATATGCCCCTTGGGCCTAATTTACAACCCTTGCCCTGAAAGCTGTGGGGGGTTTGTCATCCTCAAAGACCCAATTTCCAGAACTTAAAACTACGTTGAATAAAATTGATATCTCAAAGTTTTGATTAGATGTGTTTGGGGAAAAGGTGGGCGTGAGGTAGGGTTAGTTGCCCTCCAATCACCTTCGACTTTTAAAAAGGGCACTAGCCCTTTGAATTTACAATCGAATGAGCCTTTTTTGAAGTTTCTACGAGAACGCTTTCTATAAAAAAAAAAGCTTATATGCCCCCAGGGCATAACCTCCAACTCTTGCCTTGAGGGCTGTGGGGGACTATCCTCGTCAAAAACATAATTTCTGTCTGGAAATCAACTACTCTGAACAAAATGGCTATCTCAAAATTTTGATTGGATTTGTTTGGGGAAATGGTGGACGTGGAAGGGGTGTTAGTCGCCTTCCAATCACTTTCGACTATTAAAAAGGGCACAAGCCACTCCAATTTCCAATTGAATGAGCCCTTTTCGAAGTTTCCACGACAGCTTCTTCGATACGAAGTGCCGTGCTCTAACGAAAAAAAATAATAAATGATACATTGTGGCAACATCATTCTTATATGGCCTCAGGGCATAACTTACAACTCTTGCCTTGAGGGCTGTGGGGGACTATCCTCGTCAAAAACATAATTTCTGTCTGGAAATCAACTACTCTGAACAAAATGGCTATCTCAAAATTTTGATTGGATTTGTTTCGGGAAATGGTGGGCGTGGAAAGGGTGTTAGTCGCCTTCCAATCACTTTCGACTATTAAAAAGGGCACAAGCCACTCCAATTTCCAATTGAATGAGCCCTTTTCGAAGTTTCCACGACAACTTCTTCGATACGAAGTGCCGTGCTCTAACGAAAAAAAATACTAAATGATACATTGTGCCAACATCATTCTTATATGGCCTCAGGGCATAACTTAAAACCCTTGCCCTGGGGGCTGTGGGAGAGTATCCTCCTCAAAAACATAATTTATATCTGGATATCAACTACGCTGAACAAAATGGCTATCTCAAAGTTTCGATTGGATGTGTTTGGGGGAATGATGGGCGAGGAGGGGGGCTTGTTGCCCTCCAATCACTTTCTACTATTAAACAGAGCACTAGCCACTCCAATTTCCAATGGAATGAGCCCTTTTCGAAGTTTCTACGACAACTCCTTCGATACGAAGTGCCCTGGTATGAAAGAAAAAATACATTGTGCCAACATCATCCTTTACTTTACAGCGTTCTTAACATCGTTCCAATCACTTTCGACTATTTAAAAGGGCACTAGCTCTTTGAATTTCCAATCGAATAAGCCTTTTTTGAAGTTTCTACGACAACGCCTTCTATAAAAACATTATATGCCCCCGGGGCATAACTTACAACTCTTCCCCTGAAGGCTGTGGGGGAGTGTCCTCCTCAAAAAAAATAATTCCTATTTGGAAATCAACTGCGCTGAACAAAATAACTTTCACAGAATTTTAATTGGATATGTTTGGGGGAATGGTGATAGTGGGGGGGGGGCTAGTTGCCCTCCAATCACTTTCGACTATTAAAAAGGGCACTAGCCCTTTGAATTTCCAATCGAATGAGCATTTTTGAAGTTTCTACGACAACACTTTCTATAAAAACCTTATATGTCCCCAGGGCATAACTTTAAACCCTTGCCCTGAAGGCTGTGAGGGAGTGTCCTCCTCAAAAACATAATTTCTATCTGGAAATCAACTACGCTGAACAAAATGGCTATCTCAAAATTTTGATTGGATATGTTTCGGGAAATGGTGGGCGTGGAAGTGGTGTTAGTTGCGTTCCAATCATTTTCGTCTATTAAAAAGGGCACAAGCCACTACAATTTCCAATTGAATGAGCCCTTTTCGAAGTTTCTACGACAAATTGTTCGATACGAAGTGCCCTGCTCTAAAGAAAAAAAAATAATAAATGATACATTGTGCCAACATTTTTCTTATATGCCCTCAGGGCATAACTTAAAATCCTTGTCCCCGGGGTTGTGGGGAAGTGTCCTCCTCAAAAACATATTTACTATCTGGAAATCAACTACGCTGAACTAAATGGCTATCTAAAAATTTTGATTGGATGTGTTTGGGGGAATGATGGGTGTGGAAGGGGGGAATAGCTACCCTCCAATCACTTTCGACTATTAAAAAGGGCACTATCCCTCTAAATTTCCAATCGAATGAGCCGTTTTTCAAGTTTCTACGAACACGCATCCTATAAAAACCTTATATGCCCCAAGGACATTACTTAAAACCCTTGCCTCGAGGGTTGTGGGTTAGTTTCCTCCTCAAAAATATATTTTTTATCTGGAAATCAACTACGCTGAACAAAATGGCTATCTCAAAATTTTAATTGGATCTGTTTGGGGGAGTGGTGGGTGTGGGGGGGCTTGTTGCCCTCCAATCACTTTCGACTTTTAGAAAGGGCACTAGTCCTTTAAATTTCCTATCGACAGAGCCTTTTTTGAAGTTTCTACGACAACGCCTTCTATAAAAACCTTATATGCCCCCAGGGCATAACTTAAAACCCTTGCTCTGAAGGCTGTGGTGGAGTGTCCTCCTCAGAAACATAATTTCTATCTGGAAATCAAATACGCTGACCGAAATGGCTATCTCAAAATTTTGATGGGATGTGTTTCGGAAAATGGTGGGCGTGGAAGGGGTTTTCGTTACCTTCCGATCACTTTCGACTATTAAAAAGCGCAAAAGCCACTCCAATTTCCAATTGAATGTGCCCTTTTCGAAGTTTCTACGACAACTTCTTCGATACGAAGTGCCCTGCTCTAAAGGAAAAAAATAATAAATGATCATTGTGCCAACATCGATCTTATATGCCTTATTAAAATGCCTATTAAAAAGGGCACTAGCCCTTTGAATTTCCAATCGAATGAGCCTTTTTAGAAGTTTCTACGACAACACATTCTGTAAAAACCTTATATGCCCCCAGGGCATTACTTAAAACCCTTGCACCCAAGGGCTGTGGGGGAGTGTCCTCCTCAAAAACATATTTTGTATTTGGAAATCAACTACGCTGAACGAAATGGCTATTTCAAAATTTTGGTTGGATGTGTTTGGGGAAATGATGGGCGTGGGGGGGGGGCTAGTTACCCTCCAATTACTTTCTACTTTTAAAAAGGGCACTAGCCACTCCAATTTCCAATTGAATGAGCCCTTTTCAGAGTTTCTACGACAACACATTTTTATTAAAACCTTATATGCCCCCAGGGCATAACTTAAAACCCTTGCCCCGAGGGTTGTGGGGGAGTGTCTTCCTCAAAAACATATTTTCAATCTGGAAATCAACTACGCTGAACAAAATGGGTATCTCAAAATTTTCATTGGATGTGTTTGGGGTAATGATGGGCGTGGGGGGGCTAGTTGCCCTCCAATCACTTTTGACTATTAAAAAGGGCACTAGCCACTCCAATTTCCAATCGAATGAGCTCTTTTGAAGTTTCTACGACAACCCCTTCGATACGAAGTGCCCGGGTATGGGGGAAAAAAATAATACATTCTGCCCACATCGTTCTTTACTTAGGCAGCACGATCGCGCTGGCTATGAAAAGGAGCATTAGAATTTTCAGTTTTCAATCGAATAAGCCCCTTTCGAAGTTTCTACAAAAACTTCTTCTATACAAAGTGTCTTGCTCAAAAAATAAATTGTGCTCACATCGCTCTTTACTTCGGCAGCGCTATTGCGCTGCCAATGATTTGTATTTTCTGTATTCACTCTGGGCCTATCTTGCATGAGCAGTATAATGCATTTAAGCAAAGTAATTTAAAAACTTATCTGTATGCTATATAGATCTCAAATATTCTGATAAAATTTGGAATTTATGTATAAATTTTATTCATATATTTACTATTGCTATTAAGAATGCAAATACAGAAAAAAAGAATGCTGAGTACATTTATCAGGAAGACGAAACCCTTTAAAAAAAAAATCTTGCCTATACTCTTCAATTGGGCAAACCCTTCTTGGTTTGTCCTGGTTACGTACGTTGTTAAAGGCGGAGACGCCCTGGCGGGAGAGGGGCCATACATCCTTTTGCCCAGAAGAACTCACTAATCATTGGTCTGGTGAAGTTGTGCCAGTTAGAATTTTCGATTATATCAGAACTAGGTGATTTTTAGGGAATATGTAAGATTACGAGTGAAGGATTATATGAACATTTTACTTATGCAATGTTCTAGCATTTACCGGATAATTGTTTCTAAAACCTTTGTAAAATACTGAATAACTCTGATTAGTCTCTTCCAATTTTGGTTAAATTATCAAACTGCACCCAGGATGATGACGGAGCGTCCCTTGCTAAGGGTGGTGATAGTACCCCAATATGTGGGTTTTTTGTGGTTGGTTAAAATGATAATCCTGCTCTGTAGTTGAAAAAGGTTGTTTTGTGTTTATTCTATACATTTTTTCATAAGAGTACACCCCTCCCCCTCCTGGAATACAATCTTTTCCAAAATAAAACTTTTATTGACTTCCTCTAGACAAGAAATCTTTATTATTATGTTTTTTATGCGCAGCACACTCACGTGAGCATACCGATGCTTGCTTGTACTCGCTTCAGAAGACGCACATCTAACGCTAATTCTAATTTATGACGGAGTTGTACCGCTTTAAATTAATAAGCTTAAGATCAGGGTTACGACAATTAAGTTGGATCACGCAAAAGATATTCACATATTTCGTACATATATTGGCAGTACTTGTGCCAGACAGTTTTGGCAATGCTTGGCGTCACGGTATTTGCGGTTATCCCCCGCTTCTACAGACCTGTTTAGAAAATAAACAAAAAATGGCCACTAGTTTGAATTGATCCAGCGAAGGTTGTGCTTGTTGCTTTGAAACTTTAAAGATTATTGTAGGTTGAGCATAAAAATTTGAGGGTCTCCTAGAATTTCAGACCTCTTCAATCTCCCAAGGTCACGTTGGCTATGCTTCAATATGAGATCTCCGCTACAGTGTTTGTCACTGATGTTATTTGTCTTACAGTCAAATTATTAATACGAAAATTATATACAATCAATATTTTCTTTTCAATTTTATTGGCATAGCCAAGGTATTTGGTGAAGGCATATGTACAATCGTTCAACGTTTGGGGCGGCTAATCTTTTCCTCTTATGGTTCAAAAGAAACATGCTTAACAATAAATTTTATAACCCTTTACCTATTTTAAATCTGGTGAGTTTGTAGTAAGACAAGATTCTTGGGTCCACCTTCCCTACACCCCTTAATATAAATACAATCGCGATTTCACCCACCCGATTCCCCGTATTTTAAACACATTTTGATTGTTGTTTTGTTTTTTGAATTCACAATCCCCCAGCATTCACCCTTCAGAAATTAATTCGTGTGCGCGTACCTTTTTAGACTACTACACTAATGCTTTTCTACTCGAACGTAATTCCTGCCAAGAAACTGGCTGATGCTCAAGTCGATCGAGTTTCAAAATGTCATATTAACGAAAAAAATGTTTAATATCCTACTCCAGGGCCAATTAGTAAATGGTTAACTATGGTTTAAAACAATGTTAACCATTATTTAACCAAAACTTCAGTAAATTTCGGGCGAATTTGGTCCATTTGAAGTGCATTAAAATTGATTGACGCATTCTCAACTTAAAATCGCACTGCTGTGTCAAATTTCCGAACTTCGCGCCATACTTAAAAAAAAATTCGCTATTACAAAGACGACTGACAAAAAGTATAATTTAAAAAATTAATAACCGAGAAAATGAGGGTAATATCAGCCAGTGGACAGAAAAAAACACATATTTCGACAAGGCCGTACCCAGGACTTTTTTTCAGAGAGGGTTTTAGTAAAAAAAAAAATTCGAGAGGGGGGGGGGTTACACAAAAAACTCAAAAAACGCATACAAAGTTTGTTTATATCCAACTTTTTTACTTTTTTACGAGTCAGGCAAACATTCTTTTTGGGGATTTTGACCTAAACTGAGACAAAACTTTATTTGAATCTCTTAATATTAATTTAATGTAAATTAGGCATATCGGAATGTCTCCAGTATCTGTATTT
Organism: Artemia sp. Qi Xiang Cuo; assembly: GCF_049724085.1. NCBI lineage: Eukaryota > Metazoa > Arthropoda > Branchiopoda > Anostraca > Artemiidae > Artemia > Artemia sp. Qi Xiang Cuo. The sequence goes on from NC_142806.1 coordinate 4,436,176, forward strand.
CAAGCAATGTCTCTCTAATGGTGAATGACCTTTTATTTATTCTGGCTTGGAATTTATCTACGCTGTTTTACCTTTGTTTTTTTTTTCGTTTTACCCTTGTTTTTTATTCGTATTACTCTTGTTTTTTCGTTTATTATTTTTGATTATCCTTTTTTCTGTTTGTCATAGGTCATGTATAGCCATGCGGTCCTGGAATGTATTTGGGAATATTATTTGGATAGCGGATTTTTTTTTTCCTAAGTTTCTTTAATTCATTGACACCATATAACTGCAACTTTAACTTCATTACATCAGTACCAATAGTTCATTTTCAGCCAATTTTTGACAATAATTTTTCAAACGCACAAATTCCAACTTTTTATAGAAACTAATTTTACAATGATAGTTGCCCCTGTGGGAATAAGTATCTTTTTTTTACTTATGTTATAAATGCGAAAGCAGTTTACGGTCATCTTTCTTAGAATCTGACGATACTTCTTTAAATCTATATTAAACTTATTTTTATAGACCGATAAGCGGGAAACTGACCTTGTGTAGCTTCAAAAATCACCAAATCAAAATTTATTGACATATTGCTGATAATATCACAGCAACATATAGATCTGGTAAAACTGAAGTCGTTTCTTGGAGTTGAAGCCACGCCGAGTCTAAAGTTAGGACAGCATTCCGGGTGCCTAATCTTGGTGCCCAAGGAATGTGAAGGTATTTAAAAACATGAATGTCAATTGCTAATTTTGGCACAGGAAAACCCAAAAGATAGTGTGGGTAGTATGATAGTATTTCCCCGTATAAAGGGCGCCAAAGGTACCAGCAGGATCACTACTTACTTAAACCGTGACCCAGGAACACATTTCCTTTATTATACCCAACTCTAGACCGAAAATTTAAATTTATTAGGATTAAACGTTTATTTTTTCTAGAAATTATCGGCTACCATATCTTATAAACAGGGATATATTATAATGCCATTTATTTTAATTTTGTGTTTAAAAGGGTAACGGAGATCAAATACAAAAGAGCTTTGACCTGTACACCAAAGCCCCGGTTCTTTGTGAAAACCACATAGATCATTGTGAACTAAAATATTCACCCCCAAAATGTGAAAATTTTCCGCTTTGTGTTTTTAATATCGCTTGATAACAAGATGTTTCTAACAAAGGGCCGGAAAGTCGTTTTTCATCTTTGACAACAGAAATTTTGACCCCTTAGCCGAATTTCGTCCCTAAACCTCAGTAAATTTTGGTTTTAGCTAAATCTTATTGTGAAAAAACTCTTATAGTGAGTAATTCCTGTTGTTTGATACAATAACTAAATAGTAGTAAAATTTCAAAGTTATATTATCAAAATAATTGATACAGTCACGGGGTTTCTTCTCCATTGTGGGAGAGGATTTTCCCTGATTAGGGACTTAGCTCAAGAGCTCACCTCTCTTTGTTTACAAAAAGAAAATGAAGTATTAATGAATATTATGGGTATGACAGGCACAAGGCCACAATTTCTTTAAAAGGAATATAGTGACAAATTATTTGACAGCAAGGGTGTTTGAATATCAAACCTCATCAAATTATATTTTGCCACTTGGTAGTTAAAAATTATCCCCCTCAATAATTCCCCCTCAGCCTTTTTTAGTTATATTAAGGGTATTGTGGGAATGTCTCAATTTTGGGCGAAAGACAGATCACAAGAATTAGAAACCAGCGCTTCTCTCAAATGATTTTTTCTAAAGGAACTGTTAACAATAAAGCTCGTTATTTACGAGAAAGCAATGAAACATGAGAATGAAAGTAAAAAAACGAAAAAAATATCACGACTTGTTACAGTATATGAAGTCCAGTTGGTCACTCGCATTAGAGATTATCCAAGTGAAACTGGGCAAGGACTCATACTTAACTAACGTCAGTAATTTCAATGTGATGAATGCCATGCTACTTACAATTTGAAAAATTCGGGTTTTTTTTTCAAGTTTCGTTTTGTCTTTTTAAGTTCCGTGACCTGGAGAATAGATTTTTAGAAGGACAATTTTTTTCAATTTTTGTGTTTCGTCACTTCATAAATATTAGCAAGGAGAACTTGAACAGGACTGTCTAAGCTTGATAAATCATTCATACTATTGTACTTTGCAAAAAGTTGGACTTGTTATTCTTAATTTTATATTTTATTTACAAAAAAAATACAGTAGAGCGTCTCCAAGTTAAACAGGACGAGGACTCATATTTAACTTAATGCGAGAAAAAGGTTTAAATACCTCATTTTTATCACTGTTGCCAAGTAGAACCGTGAAGATAAATACCTAAACTGATTAGTTTAATTTGACAATGCTTTTCGTCTGAAAAACTGAAACATTAAAAATCTGTTGATTTTGAAAGAGAATACACCTTAAAAAGGAAAGCTACCCCTACTTAAGCTGTTGGGTGCCGAATGGTTTTAGTTTTTAACTTAACGCAAGAATTTAACTCATTATTTAACTTAACGCGAGAAAAGCATGCCACATACACTTTGATTTTTTCTTATGACTGGACTTTCAAGAGGCAGGGGGATCTAGAGAAAAATCTAGAGGCGTGCAATGTAATAAAATGCTCCAATAATCAAAATCTTGGGGGGGTGAGCAATTTGACATCGGCGCCTTAATTGGCTAAATTGACTAAATTGGCAAATTCATTTAAAAAAAAAAGAGCGATAAACAGAAAAAAATAACGAATTGGGACGCAAGAAAAAAATTGGGGCGATGTCCCCCCTCCCTCCTCCTTGATTCTCCACTTTCAAGAGGACAGACTGTTCCCATATGTTAATTAATTTTCATCCTATTGTGCATTTAAAAAAATACGGTTGATAGGAGATTTCCAAATAATATTAATAGTTTACCTGGCATTAAAATGATTAATCAAGTTAAATTTAAAAATAAAACTAAATACCACAAGCAAGAGAAGGTCAAACGTCTCCCTAAACCCTCTAAGGGGTAAGGTTTCATTTACACTTTACTGAAAACAAAATATATTTCAAACAATTCTTCTTTTGTCATAACATTGAAAAATCAATACCACTGAAAACGAAACTTCCAAGAATTTTTTTCTATTGATTCCTCCAGTTTATTATTCCAGTTTTCCAGTTTTAATGATTCCTCCAGTTTTACCTAAACCCATAGGGGTCTAGAACCGTACTCATATTAATTTCTGCTTGTTTTGAGTTTGACTATGTTATTTATTTTAATCTCTGTTTGTTTTGGGTTTCATTTATTTATTCATACTGATTGGTGGTAGTTGTATGCTTGGTGTAGATTATTTGATTCTATTTTTGTTCATTTTTAGTCTAATGGAGTTCTTTACTTTTTTTAAAAAAAACTTGTTTTGTGGAAAAGTTTTTTTAATTAATTTATGTTCGTTTTTTATTGACATATTCTTTTTCAGGGAAAAAGACTGAGCCTCTTCTAAAGTTAAACAACCACCCTTTCCCTAAAAACCTCAAATATACCCTGGGCATAACTTACAACCCTTGCCCCTGATCTTTGGGGTTTGTTTCAAACCCAAAAGCCTTGTTATATGATATTCAGACTATTTTGAATAGAATGGCTGTCTCAAATTATCTATTAGATGCATTCCGGGACAATACGTGCGTGTGTGTGGGGGGGGGGGGGTAGCTGCCCTATGATCACTTTCACTCTTAAAAAGAGCACTAGAGCGTCTGATTACCAATCCAATAAGCCCCCTCCGAAATTTATATGACCTCGCTTTCTAGAAAAAACCTTATATGTCTGCAGGGAATAACGTAGAACGCTTACCTTCAGGGCTGGGGGGATTTGTTATCCTCAAAGACATAATTTCCCGACCTTTTAACTACGTTGAACAAAATGGCTATCTCGATATTTTGATTGGCTGTTTTTGGGGAAATGGTGGGCGCTAGAGGGGGTTTAGTTGCCCTCCGATCACTTTCAACTATTAAAAAGGGCACTATTCCTTTGAATTTCCAATCGAATGAGACCTTTTTGAAGTTTCTATGACAAAGTTTTCTACAAAAAACCTTATATGCCCCTAGGGCATAACTTACGACCCTTGCTCTAAGGGCTGTGGGGGACTGTCCTCCTCAAAAACCTAATTTCTATGTGGAAATCAACTACGCTGAACAAAGTGGCTATCTCAAAATTTTGTTTGGATGTGTTTTGGGAAATGGTGGGCGTGGAAGGGGTGTTAGTCGCCTTCCAATCATTTTCAACTATTAAAAAGGGCACAAGCCAAAGCAATTTCCAATCGAATGAGCCCCGTTTGAAGTTTCTACGACGACTCCTTCCATATGAAGTGCCTCTGGGAAAAAAATAGTAATAATAAAACAATGGAGCCGTATGGCCTTGACCCCTTTCGAATGACCCTCTTTGAATGACCCCTTTCAGAAGTTCTACAACAACTTCTTTGATACGAAGTGCCCTGCTCTAAAGGAAAAAATTAATAAATAATACGTTGTGCCAACATCGTTCTTATATACCCCAGGGCATAACTTAAAACCCTTGCTCTGAGGGTTGTGGGGGAGTGTCCTCCTCAATAATATATTTTCTATCTGGAAATCTACTACGCTGAACAAAATAGCTATCTCAAAATTTTGATTGGATGTGTTTGGGGGAATGATGGACGTGGGGGGCTAGTTGCCCTCCAATCCCTTTCGACTATTAAAAAGGGCACTAGCCACTCCAATTTCCAATCGAATGAACCCTTTTCGAAGTTTCTAAGACAACTGCCTATGATTTACACAACAAATTTCTATATAATCCTTATATACCCCCAGGGCATAACTTACAACCCTTGCCCTAAGGGCTCTGAGGGGGTTATCATCCTAAACGACCCAATTTCCAGAACTCTCAACTACGCTGAACAAAATGGATATCTAAAATTTTTGATTGGATGTGTTTGGGAAAATGGTGGGCATGAGAGGGGTGTTAGTCGCTATCCAATCACTTTCAACTATTAAAAAAGGCACTAGCCCTTTCAATTTCCAATTAAATGAGCACTTTTGAAGTTTCTACGACAACGCTTTCAATAAAAACTTTATATGCCCCCAGGGCATAGCTTACAGCGTTTGCGCTGAGGACTCTGAGGGGGTTATCATCCTAAAAGACGTAATTTACAGAACTTTCAACTACGTTGAACAAAATGGATATCTCAAAATTTTGATTGGATGTGTTTGGGAAAATGGTCTGCATGAGAGGGACGTTAGTCGCTATCAAATCACTTTCAACTATTAAAAAAGGCACTAGCCCTTTCAATTTCCAATTGAATGAGCCCTTTTGAAGTTTCTATGACAAAGCTTTCAATAAAAACTTTATATGCCCCTAGGGCATAACTTAAAACCCATGCTCTGTGTGCTGTGGGGGGAGGGGTCGTCATCCTTAAAGACCTAATTTCCAAAACTTTCAACCACGGTGAATAAAGTTGCTCTCTAAAAAATTTTATTGGATCTTTTTGGGGGCAAAGTACGCGTGAGAGGGGGGGTTAGTTGCCCTCATATAACTTTTGACTGTTAAAAAAGGTACTAGTCGTTTTAATTTCAAATTGAATCAGCCCTTTTTAAGTTTCTACGACAAAGATTTCAATAAAAAAAAACTTATATGCCCCCAGGGCATAACTTATAAACCTTGCCCTGAAGACTGAGGGGGGAGTGTCCTGCTCAAAGGCATAATTTCCTGAACTTTGAACGTCGTGGGACAAATTGGCTATCTCAAAATTTTGAATATATGTGTTTTTGGGGAAGCTAGGAGCTTAGAAGGGGTTTCAGTTGCCTTTCAATTATTTCAGGTTATAAAATCGTGAACTCGCGACTTTGATTTGCAACCAAAAGGATCCTTTGTGAAGTTTCTACGACAAAGTTTTCTATAAAAACCTTATATGCCCCCAGGGCGTAACTTACAACCCTTGCCCTAACGGTTGTGGGAGAGTGTCCTCCTCAAAAACACATTTACAATCTGGAAATCAACTACGCTGAACAAAATGGCTATCTAAAAATTTTGATTGGACGTGTTTGGTTGAATGATGGGCGTGGGGGGGCTAGTTGCCCTCCAATTACTGTCGACTATTAAAAAGGACACTAGCCCTTTGAATTTCCAATCGAATGAGCCTTTTTTGAAGTTTCTACGACAACGCCTTCTATAAAAACCTTTTATGCCCCCAGGGCATAATTTACAACCTTTGCCCTGAAGGCTGTGGAGGAGTGTCCGCCTAAAAAACATAATTTCTATCTTGAAGTCAACTACGCTGAACAAAATGGCTATCCCAAATGTTGATTGGATGTGTTTCGGGAAATGGTGGGCTTGGAAGGGGTGTTAGTTGCCTTCCAATCACTTTTGGCTATTAAAAAGGGCACAAGCCACTCCAATTTCCAATTGAATGAGCCCTTTTCGAAGTTTATATGACAACTTCTTTGATACGAATTGCCCTGCTCTAAAGGGAAAAAAAATAATGCCCCCTCATATGCCCCCTCAGGGCATAACTTAAAACTCTTACCCCGAGGGTTTTGGGGGAGTGTCCTCCTCAAAAACATATTTTCTATCTGGAAATCAACTACGCTGAACAAAATGCCTATCTCAAAATTTTGATTGGTTGTTTTTGGGGGACTGATGGGCCTGGGGGGGGGCTAGTTGCCCTCCAATCACTTTTGACTATTAAAAATGGCACTACCCTCTCTAATTTCCAATCGAATAAGCCATTTTCGAAGCTTCTACGACAACTCCTTCGATACGAAGGGCCCGGATATGGAGAAAAAAAAATAATACATTGTGCCAACATTGTTCTTTACTTAGGCAGCGCTATTGCGCTACCTAAGATAGAGGTTTCAAACTTCAGCATTAGCTCCTTCTCGGAATAAAAATAGAACTTTGTTTTCTGTAGATAGAGGTTTAAAACCTCAGCTATAGAGTGTTTTAAGATGCTAAATCTGATGGTGATATTTTCAGGAAGATCACTCCCGTTATTAGGGGTGTAAGAGCAAATTTTTGCAGGTTTGTAACTTTGGTGGGTAACTTTAAACTGAATGAATTTTGTATTTTAGAATCACCATAAGATTTCAATTAATTTGAAGTACGCATGGTTAGCAGAACTCCCTTTTTTAGAGTTTCAGTTACTATTTGCAGGAGCCACTCTCTACTTGCAGCTCGTTGCAATAAACCTTTGGTAGCGTCATAGCGCTTTTGTTGAACGGAAAGGCCATATGTCAGCAATCCAGAACTTTTATTATCTAAAAACTCTTTTTAAAATCATGGTTGCGAAATACACGAAGGATTACCAGTTACAGCCTTCAAAACTGATATCTGAGGACCACACATAATAAATTGTGATTACAGAAATTATTTTTGTGAACTTTACCTTTTAAATAAAGATGGTGATGATTATAATGCATACTTACCGGGTTTATAAAATAATTACGGTCATTACAGGTAGTTACAAATAGTTAAAGATAGTTACAGATAGTTACAGTCCTTAACCTAAAAAACCTTTTCTAATAAAATTTCAAAGAAAGTGAGGAGCGATATTAAAACGAAAGACGAGCAGAAATAAAGTCATTAAACAAGATTAGAATGAATAGCTTTGTCAGTCTATAAAATAACACAAATTACTGAGATTACAACTGAAATTAAAATAACACAACTGAGCTTTAAGAACAACTTCTTTAGTATAAAGTTTATTAAAATAAATTGACTTTACAGCTTAAGATTTGAATTCTCTCTAAATTATAACAAAAAGAATTAGCCCAAACGTATCAACTAAACTGCATATAAGGATAAACAAGAGTAAAACAAAGGGTTCGCAAAACTTTTTGCGGAAGGAAATTTTTAAGTTTATACAAAATCCCAGCTCCTCTTGCAATTTTTATAGATATTGAATTTACATGTTCATTCCATGACAATAATTCATCAATGATTACACATAAATATTTCAATTTTGAGACCCTGCATGTTAGGTGCCCATAAGCTGTTAGAGGTCGTTCACTGTCCACATATTTATTAGTAGAAGGAATTATGTAATTTGTTTTTTTAACATTAATCAATAAAGTATTACTTCTCGAGTATTTCATTATATCATTCAACGCGCTTTCCATGGTCTTAAAAAGGGTTTCAACACTTACAGCTCGGAATAATAAAATTGTATCATCTGCGAATGATATTGTCGAACCATCTTTCATAAAATTTCCTATATCCGCGGTATAAATGAGGTAAAGGAGTGGCCCTAAAATCGACCCCCTGTCCGCAAGTTATTAGGTGCTCTCGTGATCTTTTTGGTCTAACTATAACGACGTGTGACCTATTTGATAGATATGACTCAATCCAACTAACAATCCATGGTGGAAATTTATAATTCTTTAACTTTCTAACTAAAAGATTATGGGTTACTGTATCAAATGCTTTCGACAGGTTGACAAATAAAGCCGAGGCATAAAAACCCATATTTAGAAAATCTTTCACTTTAAAAATAAAATGGGTAATCGCGTGATCCGGCGAATGCCCTTCCGAAATCCATAATGGCTAGCTAAGTGGTATTATTTCATTTTCTTCCGCAAATTTACTTATTTTATCATGCATTATTTTTTCAAAAATCTTCGAAATAACTGGCAAAATTGAAATAGGGCGGTAATTATTTATCTCTTCCTTATTTCCATACTTATATAAAGGTATAATACGGCTTTTCTTTAGACCTTTTGGAACTATTCCTTTTGAAAAGACAAATTGATTAAAAAAATAAAAAATAAAAATATGAGATATCACCGGCAAAACATGTTTTAGAACCAGTTTCGGCATGTGATCAATTCCAGGAGCCTCTGATAGTGCCCTTTTTAATAGTCGAAAGTGATTGGAAAGCAAATAACACCCCATCCACGCCCACCAATTCCCTAAACACATCCAATAAAGATTTTGAGATAGCCATTTTGTTCCCCGCAGTTCAAAGTCCAGGAAATTATGCCTTTAAGCAGGACACTCCCCCCCTCCACAGTCTTCAGGGCAAGGGTTATAAGTTATGCCCTGGGGGCATATAAGGTTAATTGAAATCTTTGTCGTATAAACTTGATAAGGGGCTCATTCGATTGGAAATTCAATGGGCTAGTGCCCTTTTAAATAGTAGAAAGTAATTTGAGGGCAACTAACCACCCTCTCACGCCCATCTTTCCCCAAACACATCCAATCAATGTTTTAGATAGCTATTTTGTTCAACGTAGTTGAAAGTTCTTGAAATTAGGTCTTTTAGGATGATAACCCCCTCAAAGCCCTCAGTGCAAGGGTTGTAAGTTCTGCCCTGGGGGCATATAAAGTTTATATAGAAATTTCAAAGAGGGCTCATTTGATTGGAAATTGCCCTTTTTAATAGTCGAAAGTGAGTGGAGAGTAATTAACCCCCCTCTTACGCCCACCGGCTAAATGGGTAGAGATGGCCATTTTGTTCAACGTAGTTGAAAGTTCAGGAAATTATGTATTTACCTTAGACCTTAGACCTTAGACCCTCTTGTGCCTCCAGAGGTGCTTAGGACGTCCAAAAAGAGTCACAAGTCATCTCTCATTACTGTGGCCAGCCAGATATCGCCCCAGTTCGGTTTGATTAAGGCAGTGAGGTTTGCGAGGCCAGCCCGGTAACTGCGTCGTAGGGTATTTTTCAGGCATTCTCTTCTTCTGGTACCACGTGGCTGCCACTGAAGTACGACCTTTGGTAGTCGAGTTTCGGACATTTCGGAAATTATATATTTAAGGATGACAAACCCCCCAGAGCCCAAAGGACAAAGGTTGGAAGTTCTGCCCTGGGTGCATTACATATATGGTTTTTCGTAAAACTTCAAAAGGGGCTCATTCGATTGGGAATTGAGAGGGCTAGTGCCCTTCGTAATAGTCAAAAGTGATTGGAGGGTAACAACTAACCCCCCTCTCACGCCCACCATTCCTCCAAAGACATCCAATCAAAAATTTTCAGATAGCCATTTTGTTTTACGTAGTAGAAAGTTCTGAAAATTAGGTCTTTGAGAATGACAGCCCCCCCCCCTCAGCACTCAGGGCAAGGGTTGTAAGTCACCCTCTGGGGGCATATGAAATTTTTATTGAAATTTTTGTCGTAGAAATTTCCAAAGGGCTCATTTGACTGGAAACAGAGAGGGCTAGGGCCATTTTTAATAGTTGAAAGGGATTGGAGAGCTACTACCGCCCCTCTCACGCCCACCATTTCCCCAAACACATCCAATCAAAATTTTGAGATAACCATTTTGCTTAACGTTATTGAAAGTTCTGGAAATTCGGTCTTAGAGGATGACAACCACCCTAACGGACCTTAGGGTAAGGGTTTTAATTTATGCCCTGGGGGCATATTAGGTATTTATAGAAAGCATTGCCGTTTCAAAAAGGGCTCATTTGATTGGAAATCAAAAGGCCTAGTGCCCTTTTTAATAGTCGAAAGTGATTGAAAGGCTTGACATTTTTATAGTAAAGATTGATGTGGGTATAATGTATTATTTTTTGTTTTTGTTGTTGTTTAGACCAGGGCACTTCGTATAAAAGGAGTTGTCAGGGGAACTTCGAAAAGGGCTCATTTGATTGAAAATAGAAAGGAATGATACCCTTTTTAATAGTCAAAAGTGATTGGAGAGCAACCAATCCCCCTTCCACACCCACCCTCCCACGCCAACTCTTCCATTTGCCCATCATGTTTAAAAACTAAAGGTTGCCTTGATATTAACTAAAAATGCACTGTTATAATATAATGCTAATTCCCAATAAGGCATGTCAGCAGTATCCCAAGAACGACTGAGGGTATCAAGTTCACAATTTCGGGGCTACTTCTGCTCAGTGTGTGTGTGTGTGTGTGTGTGTGTGTGTGTGTGTGTGTGTGTGTGTGTGTGTGTGTGTGTGTGTGTGTGTGTGTGTGTGTGTGTGTGTGTGTGTGTGTGTGTGTGTGTGTGTGTGTGTGTGTGTGTGTGTGTGTGTGTGTGTGTGTGTGTGTGTGTGTGTGTGTGTGTGTGTGTGTGTGTGTGTGTGTGTGTGTGTGTGTGTGTGTGTGTGTGTGTGTGTGTGTGTGTGTGTGTGTGTGTGTGTGTGTGTGTGTGTGTGTGTGTGTGTGTGTGTGTGTGTGTGTGTGTGTGTGTGTGTGTGTGTGTGTGTGTGTGTGTGTGTGTGTGTGTGTGTGTGTGTGTGTGTGTGTGTGTGTGTGTGTGTGTGTGTGTGTGTGTGTGTGTGTGTGTGTGTGTGTGTGTGTGTGTGTGTGTGTGTGTGTGTGTGTGTGTGTGTGTGTGTGTGTGTGTGTGTGTGTGTGTGTGTGTGTGTGTGTGTGTGTGTGTGTGTGTGTGTGTGTGTGTGTGTGTGTGTGTGTGTGTGTGTGTGTGTGTGTGTGTGTGTGTGTGTGTGTGTGTGTGTGTGTGTGTGTGTGTGTGTGTGTGTGTGTGTGTGTGTGTGTGTGTGTGTGTGTGTGTGTGTGTGTGTGTGTGTGTGTGTGTGTGTGTGTGTGTGTGTGTGTGTGTGTGTGTGTGTGTGTGTGTGTGTGTGTGTGTGTGTGTGTGTGTGTGTGTGTGTGTGTGTGTGTGTGTGTGTGTGTGTGTGTGTGTGTGTGTGTGTGTGTGTGTGTGTGTGTGTGTGTGTGTGTGTGTGTGTGTGTGTGTGTGTGTGTGTGTGTGTGTGTGTGTGTGTGTGTGTGTGTGTGTGTGTGTGTGTGTGTGTGTGTGTGTGTGTGTGTGTGTGTGTGTGTGTGTGTGTGTGTGTGTGTGTGTGTGTGTGTGTGTGTGTGTGTGTGTGTGTGTGTGTGTGTGTGTGTGTGTGTGTGTGTGTGTGTGTGTGTGTGTGTGTGTGTGTGTGTGTGTGTGTGTGTGTGTGTGTGTGTGTGTGTGTGTGTGTGTGTGTGTGTGTGTGTGTGTGTGTGTGTGTGTGTGTGTGTGTGTGTGTGTGTGTGTGTGTGTGTGTGTGTGTGTGTGTGTGTGTGTGTGTGTGTGTGTGTGTGTGTGTGTGTGTGTGTGTGTGTGTGTGTGTGTGTGTGTGTGTGTGTGTGTGTGTGTGTGTGTGTGTGTGTGTGTGTGTGTGTGTGTGTGTGTGTGTGTGTGTGTGTGTGTGTGTGTGTGTGTGTGTGTGTGTGTGTGTGTGTGTGTGTGTGTGTGTGTGTGTGTGTGTGTGTGTGTGTGTGTGTGTGTGTGTGTGTGTGTGTGTGTGTGTGTGTGTGTGTGTGTGTGTGTGTGTGTGTGTGTGTGTGTGTGTGTGTGTGTGTGTGTGTGTGTGTGTGTGTGTGTGTGTGTGTGTGTGTGTGTGTGTGTGTGTGTGTGTGTGTGTGTGTGTGTGTGTGTGTGTGTGTGTGTGTGTGTGTGTGTGTGTGTGTGTGTGTGTGTGTGTGTGTGTGTGTGTGTGTGTGTGTGTGTGTGTGTGTGTGTGTGTGTGTGTGTGTGTGTGTGTGTGTGTGTGTGTGTGTGTGTGTGTGTGTGTGTGTGTGTGTGTGTGTGTGTGTGTGTGTGTGTGTGTGTGTGTGTGTGTGTGTGTGTGTGTGTGTGTGTGTGTGTGTGTGTGTGTGTGTGTGTGTGTGTGTGTGTGTGTGTGTGTGTGTGTGTGTGTGTGTGTGTGTGTGTGTGTGTGTGTGTGTGTGTGTGTGTGTGTGTGTGTGTGTGTGTGTGTGTGTGTGTGTGTGTGTGTGTGTGTGTGTGTGTGTGTGTGTGTGTGTGTGTGTGTGTGTGTGTGTGTGTGTGTGTGTGTGTGTGTGTGTGTGTGTGTGTGTGTGTGTGTGTGTGTGTGTGTGTGTGTGTGTGTGTGTGTGTGTGTGTGTGTGTGTGTGTGTGTGTGTGTGTGTGTGTGTGTGTGTGTGTGTGTGTGTGTGTGTGTGTGTGTGCGTGTGTGTGGTGTGTGCCTGGGGTGGCGGTGTAGTGTGTGCGGTGTGTAGTTACTGTAAATGATTACTTAAATGAACACCTGGTATTAAATGAACACATGAACTATCAAACGTGATAAGATGCGAGATTCGACAACCGCGACCATTAATTCTGACAACACCAACACGGACAGCTAAAGCAAAGGCCATTGCTAAATTGTCTGAAGTAATCAAAATCCAAAAACGTGTCAAAAATGAAAACGAAGAGCGAAGACCCGGGTGGTTAGAAGATATGCGAAAACGACAATTAGAGCGTGTTAAAAATGAAAATGAAGAGCAAAGACATGCGCGGTTAGAAGACGTACAACACCGAGAAAGTGAGCGAGTCAAAAATTAAAATGAAGGGCAAAGACATACGCAGTCAGTAGAAAAGCGGTGAATTGTCAAAAATGAAATTAAAAGACACGCGGTTAGAAGACATGAAACACCTAGCATTTGAGCAAGTCAAAAATGAAAATGAAGAGCAAAGACACACGCGGTTAGAAAAAATGTGATACTGAAAATGTGAGCAAGTCAATGAAAATCAACCTGGACAGCAAGAACCAAGACTTGTCAAAATTGAAAATAATAGCGATGATGATTGGGCTTGGGATTTGGACATGGGTAAGGTAATCAATGCCTACCATACCTTTTTTAAAAAACAGAGGTTCGGTGATATATATTTCATAATGACGAAAGACCAGCCGAGGTAAAATGAACCAAACAAATTGAAAATGAAAGCAATGATTATTAGGTTTTGAATTTTAACATGGATTATTTCTTATGGATAATGTCTACCATACCTTTGAAAGTCAAAAATATGGACTAAATAAATCGTTGGAAGTTCTCCCACTACCTGAAAAATTTTGTCTGCGTTTAGAAGACAAGCGACAGTGAGAATCTATATATAAGTAGTATCTATTCTATATATTCTAATTACACATACAATTACACAAGAACTGTGTAATTAAAAAAATACATGGAAAAATACATGGAATTGCTGTTGATTTGAACGGTACATGAAAAAATACATGGAATTGCGCAAGAAAAACCCACGCATGTGACACTATAGTTAGACATGGGCATTGCGAAAAAAGCTGGCATGGTAACAACCATACACGTGGACATTTTAAAAAGCTGGCAAGGTTTTTGTTATTGATATGAATTGCACAAGAATGTGTCATTTGACGTAGACATTTTAAAAAGCGATCTTTACCTATAAAGTGGGCAAGCATGTTTCTCTACACCTTTTCAAAGAGAGTGAGTATCTTCTCACATGGCCTTCGAATGTTATTCTATGGGGCCTCTACACGTGGTTAATTGCATTAATTCGAGAGTAGTTTATTATTAAAAAGAATTGGATGTTACAATCAGAATTGTTTGATTGACATTTGCAAAAAAGGGGTAAGGGATTCGCAAAATGGACTATACGAACGATCTTATTTGAATAATAGGGAAAAAGAGCTAGATAACATTTGCGAAATGAAGATGGAGAAAAAAAAGAAAAAAAAGGGTTAAAGTGAATAGCAGTTAAGGTAATCCTGAAGAGCTTTTTGTGATATTTTACTTTTAAAAAGTTCAATATTCGAAGCTAGCTTCAGCAGGAGCTTAGGATAGTAGCGGTGACAATTGAGATATAAGGAGCAATTGCCCCTTATTTTTGAAAAAATACCTTTTTGTGGCATTTATACTTTTTAAAAATACAAAGTTCAATATTCTAAGCTATCTTCCGCAGGAGCTTAGGACAAAAGCGGTGACAATTGAGAGATAGAGATTATTTGCACCCTAGTTTTTGAAAAATACCTTTTTGTGGTATTTTACTTTTAAAAAGTTCAATATTCGAAGCTAGCTTCAGCAGGAGCTTAGGATACTAGCGGTGACAATTGAGATATAAGGAGCAATTGCCCCTTATTTTTGAAAAAATACCTTTTTGTGGCATTTATACTTTTTAAAAATACAAAGTTCAATATTCTAAGCTATCTTCCGCAGGAGCTTAGGACAAAAGCGGTGACACTTGAGAGGTGTCAAGAGATTAATTGCCCCCTAGTTTATGAAAAATACCTTTTTGTGATATTTTACTTTTAAAAAGTTCAATATTCGAAGCTAGCTTCAGCAAGAGCTTAGGATAGTAGCGGTGACAATTGAGATATAAGGAGCAATTGCCCCTTATTTTTGAAAAAATACCTTTTTGTGGCATTTATACTTTTTAAAAATACAAAGTTCAATATTCTAAGCTATCTTCCGCAGGAGCTTAGGACAAAAGCGGTGACAATTGAGAGATAGAGATTATTTGCACCCTAGTTTTTGAAAAACACCTTTTTGTGGTATTTTACTTTTAAAAAGTTCAATATTCGAAGCTAGCTTCAGCAGGAGCTTTGGATAGTAGCGGTGACAATTGAGATATAAGGAGCAATTGCCCCTTATTTTTGAAAAAATACCTTTTTGTGGCATTTATACTTTTAAAAAATACAAAGTTCAATATTCTAAGCTATCTTCCGCAGGAGCTTAGGACAAAAGCGGTGACAATTGAGAGATAGAGATTAAT
>NC_142806.1:4454044-4461392 GCF_049724085.1 Artemia sp. Qi Xiang Cuo
TCTAAAAAACGGGATTTTGATACCAATAGATACATCAAAAGAATCAGATTTTAATTCTGATTTCAAATATATAAGTTTCATTAAGTTTAATCTAACCCATCAAAAGTTACGTGCCTATGATAATTTGGCTGATTTTCGAAAAAAGGGGGAAAGACTCCCTAAAAGTTATAGAATCTTAATGAAAATCACACCATCATATTCAGCGTATCAGAGGACCCTACTGTAGAGGTTTCAAGCTCCTATCTACAAAAATGTGGAATTTTCCATTTTTGCCAGAAGAAAGATCACGGATGCGTGTTTATTTGTTTGTTTGTTTGTTTGTTTGTTTGTTTGCTTTTTTTTCCCAGGGGTGATCATATCGACCCAGTGGTCGTAGAATATTGTGGGAGGTCTCGTTCGAACGGAAATTAAAAGTCCTAGTGCCCTTTCTAAGTGACCAAAAAAATGGAGGGCAACTAGGCCCCCTCCCACGTTCATTTTTTTCCCGAAGTCACCCGATCAAAATTTTGAGATAGCCATTTTGTTCAGCATGGTCGAAAATATGATAAAAATGTCTTTTAGGATGACCTGATCCCCCAAAGTCCCCAGGGGGAGGGCTGAAAGTTATGAACTTTACCCAATGTTAACATATAGTATTGGTTATTGGGACGTATACAGACTTGTTCAGAGGAGATTTTTTCTGGTAGGTGGGGGACGGAGAGGGTCGGGGGCTATATGAAAGGATCTTTCCATGAAGGAAGTTTTCATGGGGGAAGGGACATGGCTATGAAGGGGGCGCCGGATTTCCCAGCATTATTAAAGAAAAAAATCAGGAATTAAATAAAAAAAAACAAGTTTTTCAACTGATCAACTGATTGTGATTAAGAGGTCATTTTTAAAGAACTGTAAAAAATTCGAACATAGTTTAAAGAGCAGGGTATTGACTAGGGGGCGAACCCTCTAATATACGTGTTAAAAATTTATGAATATAGAAGTTCGTTACGTAAGTTAATTCTAAGTTACGTATATTTATTACTAATAAAAACGTTCGTAAATAAAATTAAACAAGTTTCGAGAAAGCCATTTAACCAAATATAATATGCAAATTTTGTTTTAATTATTCATGTACGGTGAGCAAAAATCAAAACCTGCATTAATTCAAAAACGTTCAAAAATTAAATAAAAAAACAAGTTTTTTAACTGAAAGTAAAGAACGACGTTAAAACTTAAAACGAACAGAAATTATTCCGTATATGAAAGAGGCTTTCCCCTCCTCAACGCCTGGCTCTTTACGCTAAAGTTTGACTTTCTCACAACTCTATTTTTTTAAACAATAAAAAAACTTTAGCGTAAAGAGCGAGGCGTTGAGGAGGGGACAGCCCCCTTCATATACGGAATAATTTCTGTTCGTTTTAAGTTTTAACGTCGTTCCTTACTTTCAGTTAAAAAAACTTGTTTTTTTATTTAATATATATAAGGGTTGTAAGTTATATCCTGGAGGCATAAAAGATTTTTATAGAAAGCGTTGTCGTAGAAACTTCAAAAAAGGTTCATTCAATTGGAAATTCAAAGGGCTACTGCCCTTTTTAATAGTCAAAAGTGATTGGAGCGCAACTAACCCACCTCTCACGCCCACCTTTTCCCCAAACACACCCAATCAAAATTTTGAGATAGGAATTTTATTTAACGTAGTTGAAAGATCTGAAAATTAGGTCTTTGAGGATGACAACCCCCCCCCCCCCAGAGCCCTCAGGGTAAAGGCTATAAGATTTTCCCTGGGGGCATATAAGGTTTCCATAGAAAGCGTTGTCGTAAAATCTTCAAAAGGGGCTCATTCGATTGGAAATTCAAAGGGCTAGTGCCCTTTTTAATAGTCAAAAGTGATTGGAAGGCAACTAACACCCCTTCCACGCCCACCATTTATCCAAAGACATCCTATAAAAATTTTGAGATACACATTTTGTCCAACGTAGTTGAAAATTCTGGAAATTAGGTCTTCTAGGATGATAACCCCTTAGAGCCCTCAAGGCAAGGGTTATAAGTTATACCCTGGGGGCATATAAGGTTTTTCTTGAAAGCTTTGTCGTAGAAACTTGTAAAATGGCGCATTCGATTGAAAATTCAAAGGGCTAGTGCCCATTTTAATAGTCGAAATGGATTGGAGGGCAACTAACCCCCCTCTTACGCCCACCTTTTCCCCAGTCACGTGCAATTAAAATTTTGGATAGCCATTTTGTTCAACGTAGTTGAAAGTTTTGGAAATTAGGTCCTTAAGGATGACAGCCTGCCCCGGCCCACAGCCCTCAGGGCAAGGGTTGTAAGTTATGCTCTGGAGGAATCTGAGGTTTTTATAGAAAACGTTGTCGTAAAACTTCAAAAAGGGCTCATTCGACTGAAAATTGAAAGGGTTAGTGCCTTTTTTAATAGTTGAAAGTAAATGGAGGGTAACTAACCCCCTCTCACGCCAACCAATTCCCCGAACAGATCCAAACAAAATTGTGAGATATTCATTTTATCAACGTAGTTAAATGTTTTGGAAATTAGGTCTTTTAGGATGACAACCCCCTCAGAGCCCTCAGGGCAAGGGTTGTAAGATATGCCCTGGGGGCACATAAGGTTTTTAAAGACAGTATTGTCGTAGAAACTTCAAAAAGGGCTCATTTGATTGGAAATTGAAAGGGCAAGTACCTTTTATAATAGTCGAAAGTGAATGGAGAGCAACTAACTCCCCTCCCACGCCCACCTTTTCCCCAAACTTATTCAGTTAAAATTTTTAAATAGCCATTTTATTCAACGTAGTTGAAAGTTCTGTAAATTATGATTTTGAGCATGACAAACTCCCCAAACCCCTCAGGGCAAGGGTTGTAAGTTTTGCTCTGGTGGCAAATTTTTAAATAGCCATTTTATTCAACGTAGTTGAAAGTTCTGGAAATTATGATTTTGAGCATGACAAACTCCCCAAACCCCTCAGGGCAAGGGTTGTAAGTTTTGCTCTGGTGGCAAGTTTTTTATAGAAAGTGTTTTCGTAGAGACATCAAAAAGGGCTCATTCGATGGGAAGTTGAAAGGGATAATGCCATCGTTAATAGTCAAAAGTCATTGGCGGGCAACTAACCCCCTCTCACGCCCACCATTTCCCCAGACACATCCAATCAAAATTTTGAGATATCTATTTTGTTCAACGTAGTTGAAAACTCTGGTAATTAGTTCTTTGGGAGGGATAACCCCCCCCCCCCCCGCCATGACCCTCAGGGTAATGGTTGGTAATCAGATTCTCAAGAGTACTTTTTAAGAGTCAAAGTGACCAGAGGGCAGCTACCCTCTCACCCCTACACACACGTCGTGTTGTCCCGAAATGCGTCTAATAGAAATTTTTAGACAGTATTTCTATTCAAAATAGTCTAAATATCATATAACAGGGCTTTTGGGGTTGAAAGAAGCCCCAGAGATTAGGGGCAAGGGTTGTAAGTTATGCCCAGGGGGTATTAAAAGTTGTATTGAAGGAATGGTTGTTTAACTTCAGAAGAGGCTCAGTTTTTCTCCCTGAAAAAGACTAAGTCAATATAAGACGAACAGAAATTAATCAAAAAACTATTTGCACAAAATGAGTTTTTCAAAAAAAGTAAATTGCTGCATTCAACAAAAATGAACAAAAATAAAATAAAATAATCTACCAAGGATACAACTACCACAAATCAGTATCAATAAATAAATGAAACCCAAAACAAACAGAAATTAAAATAAGTCAAACTCAAAGCGAGCATAAGTTAATCTGAGTAGGGTTCTAAACCCGTATGCTTTCTAAAAGCCAGAATATAATTTGTACTTAACTGAAAAAAATTCTTTTAAGTGTTTTCATTTTTGTAACTTTAACAAATCAAAAAGTAATTGAGATTTTAAGGAATAAATATCAGCATATATATATTATACTGACAATGCACATTTTTTTTCAGTAAATTCATTCGAATTTTTTTTAGTAGAGTACAAATTATATTTCGGCTTTTAGAAAGCATATGGTCTAGAACCCTACTCAGATTAATTTCTGATCGTTTTGAATTTGACTTATTTTAATTTCTGTTTGTTTTGGGTTTCATTTATTTATTGATACTGATTTGTGATTGTTGTATGCTTGGTAGATTATTTGATTCTATTTTTGATAATTTTTAGTTTAATGGAGTTCTTTTTTTTTGAAAAACTAATTTTGTGCAAAAAGTTTTTTTTTATTATTCTTCAGAAAAGAACCAATCAGGTTTTAAAAGGCGGAGCTATTTCTCCCGGAAATTTGTATTTTCTGTTAGTCTTGACTTGTTACTCATGATTAGTTACTCCGAAGAATAAGTTCAAACAGGCTATAAAAAGCGGGGCTATTTTTCTCAAGGAAAATTTTCATTGGCTTATAAGGATAGGTTAAAAAACTAAACCAATAGCACAAAAGCATGTTTTTATGCTAAAAAAAATTAATAAGTAATTGTAATAACAAGATATAAAGAATAATAGGTAAAGAAGGTTAAAGAATGCGGCATTGGACTTTAAGTCCCTACCGGCGGTGCTGATCTCCATTTCTTGACCCTTCAGCCAGGAAGTGCAATGGGGGTTTGGGGGCCAACCATCCTGTGCTTTCACACACCCTTCCTGTTTACCTTCCCCAGATTTCTTAAGGTCCCCATTTAATTTGGGTCGACTCTGGCTGAGCTTACAGAGTCATGCCACTGATCCCCATCCGAAACCAAATAATTGGGTACACTACGAATAGAACTTCTGCCCCCTAGGGCAAAAGATGGTAGATCCAGCTCAGAAATCCACTATATAAAGAATGATAACCAATAAAAATGAAATACTATCTCTTTTTGTTCTCTTTGAATTAAAGTATATCTTTTATTTAAACTTTTTTGTATTTTAACAATCAAAATTTACTATAATAATTCTACGTCATCAGCAAAACTAAGGCTTCCTGACCCTCCAGGCCCATCATGTTGGGGGCCGGCCGTTTGTACCTATAATTTTCGTGGCCATTATCGTCGTAGAACCAAATAAGAGCTAAGAAAACAGAGACGGCAGGTCAGCCACTACGTAAGGTGAGGTGGAAGCTTTGGGGATAAAGCTATAAATCTTATCCAGGATGTAAATCGTTTAGTCTTAATCGACTTAGTCCCAATATAGGTAATAGTGGGAAGTAATTCTTGAACCGATCTTAACTGAACGGTCAAAGAAGAAAAAGTAATCCGAAGATATAGAAAGAAATATATCCGAAACATACAATATTAAAAAGAAAAACAGCGGAAATTAACAAATTAAACTGAGAGTCACATTAAAATATTATAAAAGTAAAGTATTCATTTCAGGGCAAAAATAAGTTTTTAACAGATAAAATTTGAAGAAATTTTAAAATGATAAAATCAAGATTCAAAGAATAATTCCAAAATTACGAAATGGACTAAAGCTGTGTTACATGAAAGTTCTTTATTTCGTACTGATCTGTCTGGTGCATTTTCTTGCTTCATTTGGTTAACGGTGTGGCACACAACTATCACGCCAAGTTTATCTTCACCACACATAGTAGACTTTGTACACCGCTTGTTGGACTTTTGTTATACACATTGCGCGTGCCACCTGCTGCATATGCTTTGGGTTCAGCATCATGGCTGTTTCCACTCAGAACACTTAGCTCGCAAGAATAATTCCGTAATCATAATTTGTCACTTATAAAACACGCAGCTTATAAATTTTCGTGGATTTCGCAACAATGCTATTACAGTGATGGAAAAAAAAGTCATTATCAAGGACGGACACTAGACCTTGCTTAATTTGGTTATCAACGTATGAAATAGCCACGTCTCCAATCAAATTGACTTTACAGTTTGATATGGCGAACTTAAAGAGGATTTTTTTTTCCAGGGCTGATGCAAAATTACAGGTCGAAAGAAAAAAAAGGTGACCATGCGAGTTTTTTTAAGTAAGGACGTAACTTGAAAGTCGTATTTTTGCTGCAGCCTAAATAGATTAATCGTCGCATAGGCCTATAAATAACAGCTGACGAGATTTGAGATTTGACAGAAAAGAATAACGGTGAAAAAAGGAGAGAAGAAAAAAAGAAAGGATAATAGTTGAATAGTAATTTCGACGTTTCAGAAGCAACGTTCTAGCGTCGTCTAAAAGTCATATGCCATCTATATGCTATTTTTTCCCAGCCACTTTCTTTGTGAGTGCTTGTAAGAAAAAACGGAGAGAGAGCTCATTTGAATGAATATTTTAATTTTAAAGGGCCAAAAGTGATCAGACCTCCTCCCGTGCCATGTTTTGCAACATGACTCCACGTAACTCCTCATCATATTGGATCGATAGTTTTAGATATCACTTGAAAGATCCAATAAATATTCCCCGTGGGATGACATCCCCCAGAACCCCTGGGCGTGGGGTTGTAAATTTCAAGAATTTCTAGCTCTCTACAGGAAGGTTTTACAAGTGAAAGAGGGGGGTTTTGTTCTATCCTGGGTGTTTGCCTGGCTTGAAACTCTTAGGTATTGCTCCCTGCGCCAAGAGGAGGGAGCTGGGGGAGCGAGGTAGCTTGTTAGGGGACCTGGAAATGGGCAAAAAAATTTCCCTGTTCAGTTGGAAATGTATGCCCTTAATTATTTGGGCTAAGAGGAATCCTCATGTACAGAAACAAGAGAGAAACACATTTTGCTAGTAGGGGGTAGCATGATAGACGGCCCTGAAATGACAAAATATTCTTCAAGTTCAAGTTCAATCATTTTATTATTAACATATACATGTATATAATTGACATAGGCCCATGGGGAGACAAGCTTGAAAAATTAGGCCTAGACAAAGATACAATAACAAATTACGCTACAATACAAAGACAATTACGACGGCAAAGATACAATAATACAACAATAATGTGAAAGTAGCAACTAGCCCAGGATTCAAATATAAATATAAATATAAAAAAAATCAATATTATTAAATGTAAATTCATACTAAAAGATGGCCGAGAGGCCCAAATTCACCTAGAACAACAATCCAAACAAATAACTTAGTCATATTAAAAAGACGCTTAATTAAAAGTAATCCTGAACTAAATGAAATTTAAGATTCCTTTTTATTAAATGGATAGAAGAAAATTTATCAATAAAATCCTTGTTAGCATCCCAGCACCGGGCTATAGACACGAACGGGGCGAATTTAGATTTCTCAGTACTATGCTTGTCAATGTAGATACTCTTTTTTTGTCGCGTGTTATAACGATGTAAATCTTGTGATTGGGAGAACAAACTTTGATTGAGGTAATATGGCGGTAATTTCTTAATGTCATAATTAAATTTGAAAATAATTGCTCCAAAATTAAAGTGTTGAGAAACTGAAAGTAT
>NC_142806.1:4461892-4545494 GCF_049724085.1 Artemia sp. Qi Xiang Cuo
AGTACAGGCAAATGGAGGTTTGACCCGAAAAAATTGCAACAGAAATGATTCTTACACCATCTTGTAGAGAAAAAAAAACTGAACAACACATCCATTTTCGCATATTCTGAGTCGACGCAAAATAACCGTTTTTTGGCTTTTAATGCGATTTTTTTTACATTTTCCGAAAAAGATATAATTTTAGTATCCGACCGTTTTTCTTGAAATGAAGTATGATTCTGATGCAGAATGACAAGCTGAGACAGAAAATGAAGTCAGATTGGGTGTCTGGTGCAAAACAAAAAAGTTTCACTATCATCAATATGCGTTGCGGTAATTTTTGTAAATATAATCAATCGGCACCTGTTATTCAACAAATGATCGGTTGTTCGTAAAAATACATGAACTATGCACTAGTATAAGACACTTCGAAGGCTACGTAATGCAATAAAAATGAAAATCGTCACATTCATCACTCAGTGTTTTAAAGATTTCAAAGTTTATTCCCAAGATTTGACTGAGACATCAATTAGACGATGACCTCAAGTAATGCCAGAAAGTCGAGTAGAAAACTAGTTCCGGTCAGTGACAGTGATAACCTTTATTTAAATTCGCCATCTACCCCGAGAAAAAATTTTATTCAAAATTCCGCCATCTAACAGTGGAGTAATACTTTCCGGTGAATCTGCTAGTGTTCTGATGAATGATTAGCGCAGGTAAGAAGTCGGTTTTTATAATGGTGGTTCGGAACTGAATACTTTTAAAGTTTAAAGGATAAATTATTGCACTTTACTGCTTTGCGTCAAATTCTTTGATGTTTCATGTCAGTTTAAGTTTTTTTTTTGTTTTTTGTTTTACAGCGATATCTATTGAGAAGACAATCGTCGCCTGAAATACACCTTTTTCCAACAGGTGACCTCATCATCATGACTGGTTAACTTGCATTATGAGCATGTGGGGTTCTTCAGAGCTGTGAGGTACCAAACAATTGACGGATAACAGGGCTGCCACAAAGTCCCTAAAATCGAGTTAAGGTCCCTAATGGTCCCTTAAATTGATAAAGGTCCCTAAAATCCCTTTTCTTGCCTTGGTTTAAGGCTCTGTATCCTTCCTGTTGGGAACCCCCCTTCCCTATATTTTTCTTTTTTCCTTCACTCCGCGGCTCAATTATTATTGATTGAGTAATATATTTGATTGAGTCTGACTATTCTGGGAAATCCGCAGACGGAATAGCAGATGTATTTGGAAAAATGTTCAGAGATACAGTGGTCGAAAACTTCTTTGAGCGAACTAAGTTCGCTAATTTTTTAACCGAAGCTCTTGGACCCCATTTCCGGAAGATGACCCTTGATGAAGTCGGCAACAGTTATTATGTTATCGAGTTTGACGAAACCACAAACTCAGAAAGTAAGAAAGAGCTTCAAATGAGGATCCGATTCTGGTCCGAAAAGATGAAACGACTGGTAGAAAGACATCTGAAAACTGCATTTATTGGACATGCCTCAGCTGAAGGCTTGAAGTCAGAAATAGTCAGAACGATCGATGAGAGTGGTTTATCCATCTCTAAACTACTAGCGTTAAGTTGTGACGGTCCGAACGTGAACAAAAAACTTTTCCGACTGATTGACAGTGAAAAACGTGAATTGACAGGTAGCGAAGGTCTCCTTGATATTGGTACCTGCAAAGATCCATTTGGTACACAACGCTTTTCGGTAGGGTTTGCAGGAAATCGGCGAGAATTGTTCCAATCTGATCATCAAAGTGTACTACTTTTTTAGTGGCTGGCCGACTAGACAAGAAGACTATGGGAAGATTCAAGAGAAAACTGGCGTTCCTAAGTTTCACTTTTTCAAACACGTACCCACCAGCTGGTTAACAATAGGACCTGCCGCTTCGAGGCTAAGGGAACAGATGCCAGCTCTGTTTGAGTACTTCGTTGTCTATATTCCAAAGAAAAACCCTAGTCTTATGAAATCAAATACGTACAAGGAGATCATCTGGCTGATCAGACAACCGACCATGAAAGCAGAGTGTCAGTTTGTTGTTGATAGTTCAAACCTCTTCACACGTTTCACCGAAAAGTTTGAACGGGAAGAGCCCCTAGTGCATGAACTCTATACGGAGCTGAATCTCTTGACATTAGCTGGACGAGTTTTAAAACCCGAAGCGACCGAAGAACTTAGGGATAAACTAACGTTTCAGCTATTCGAAGATGAAAAGAACGTTGTACCACTGCTACAGACAGTTGTGAGTGACGAGATTGTTGACTGCCTCGAGTCAGTAGACGAGCTTCCAAAACGCTCGTTCATGCAGCGTTTTCAGAAGTATTATTCTGTGGCCGGGAGTTATATGTTCTTAAGCAAGTATTCTGCAGAGAATTTTTGTAACTGTTTAAAGGGTTATCTTTTCTGCATCCTGATGAAGCTTCAAAGCCAGTTTCTGCTCAGAGTTTATTATATGTTGCAAGGAAGTTACCCATCGCGACGCAAAAGGACATGCTAGTTGACGAGTTTAAGCTAGTCCAATTATCCGGACTTCTACCAGAGCCAGGAAGGATCGACAACAAGTGGAACAACGTGATCCAGGAAGGAAAATATCCAAACTCGCCTGAAGTCGTAAAAATTGCTTTACTCATTTCACGCTGATCTACCTGCTTTGAGTGGGTTTTCACAATTTTCGGGCGAGATCTCAGCGAAGTAAGAGGTTCAATGAATACGCAAAATTTGAATGCAAAACAGTTTGTGATAGATGGGTTTGGCAGATTTGGAGGATGTGCGCAAAACGTTGCTATCACTGAAGACTTGATAAAACTGCCCAAATCTGCTAGAAAGAGCTACGATTTGCACCTACACCTGGAAAAGGCCTTGAAAGAAGACACCGAGAAAGAGCGGCAGGATTTGGAGGCAAGAGAATGGCTGTGAGAGCAGCAGCTCGCTGAAACCTCTTTGAAAAGACAAACAATAGAAACTCTCGAAAAATCTCTCAAAGAAAAAAAAAAGAATCGTTTGGTTCCAAGGAATATGCCACAGACGAGTTGCTGAAGGAAGCTCATAACCGGCTGAAAAAAGGCATTGAAAAGAAGGACTTGGTCGAGATACAGGTAGCGCAGGCCATGATAGATGGGACTGTCGATACGTACTGAACAAAAAAAAGGTAGATGCTACTATTGAAACGGATAAAAGAAGATAAAAGCTCCTCCCATGACATGATGATTCTCAGGTGGTCTGTTTCTTAAATATCCCTTGGCCTCTGATCATGGAGAGATGTCTGCAAATGATCATTTCCATTTTTTTTTCTTTGTCAAGTGTCATTTGCTGTTGTGTCACTGGTTTTTTTCAAAAGCTTTCTGAAAACTGAGTTTTGGGGTCCATTTTGCGTCCGGAATGGTCCCTAGAGAGGTACCTTTTTCGACTGAAAAGAGGTCCCTAAGTCCCTATTTTTTACCACTTGAACCTGTGGCAGTCCTGGGTACAGTACTCTATTGAACTCTATTTTTTTCATAGCGAGATGTCTACTCAGTTTGAGCACTGCAGAATCTGCAAAAGAAATGTCGAAGACGACTCACATTACAGGATTATTACACAGAAAGGAGCTGCCGGAATTAAACAATCTAGTCAGATGCGAAGGGATAGCGTTGTGGTCACTGCCGTACAAAAGGTCCATGAGTTATGCAGAAAAAATTATACACAGGGGTAACATTGACAATGACACTCAAAGGCGAAAGGATGAGTGGCTAGCTAAAATTTTCACTGCCAAGTGCAAGTTGCGGTCGAGTACTTCACAGTTCAGGTTTAACGAGTGTTGCTTGTTTTGTGGCAGCCATGTTGACCTCTCAGCTTCACACCGAAAAGGTTCAGATGTTTTCTGCGTTCGGATCGTAGACTTCGACGAAAAAATTAAAGAAACATGCGAACTGAGAAATGACGACTGGGCAGTTAGTATTTTCCGAAGGATATACACCGTCCCAGACCATCATGCCATTGATGCCGTGTACCATCAGCTTTGCAGCAATAACTTTCGGACAAGCCGAGAGATTCCATTCAAATACGAGAACATGAACTGTGAGCCTGAGAAAAAGAGAAGGTCAGGCAGACCAGAGGACGAGGTAAAAACGGATGCTTTCATAAAAGCGATACAGTTTCTTGAAAGGAATGACGAAGAACAGACAACAGTCAGTGATGTAGTTCAAAAGATGCGTGACGCTCTTGAAGTGGATGTTGAACCTTACAGCAATGTTTATATGAAAGATTCTCGAGCACTTCGGTACTAGAATTCTCATCGCGACTGTCGACGGAAAGTCGAATGTAGTTACTTTCCCGGATACCGGGTCATCAATCTTAAATCAGTATCATGTGGAAGCAAGATCTGCAGATCCCGAGAAGGAAAAAGCACAGTTGCTTTGCGCTGCAGCAAAACTGTTGAAAAACGACATAAAAGGCCTACAGACAAACAATGACGACTACGACGTTTTAGAAAAACTGTCAACCACTTCAGAAGCTGTGAACTTTGTACCTGACAGCCTCAGACTTTTTCTTCGGGAAATATTTGTTGGGAAGACCGTAGACCTCAAGATTGCTAGTATTGGTCATGCAATCATACAAGCAGCTAGACCACAAGCTGTAATTGCACCTCTGAAAATAGGTCTGGGTGTACAGATGCATCATCACTTTGCGTCGCGATATCTCATCGATACTCTGAACGCAATGGGATTCTGTTCGTCGTACTATGAAGTTCGGCGATTCGAAAGATGTTCAGCCATCAGCGCAGTTGAAGATCTGGATGAAATTCTCCCTGGCGGGTTTATTCACCACGTTGCCGACAACGTGGATCACGATATCTGCACTCTCGATGGCAACAATACTTTCCGAGGTATGGGTATCATTGCCTCTGTGACACCAGCATCAACTTCTGCTAGAATACGCATTCCTAGGATTAACCCCACTGCCGATGACATAAGAAATGCTCAAAAGATACGCATTGTGCACCATAAATCAGACGATTCCATACTCTCGCGAATCAGATATGAAGGTCTGAGAGATTTCCAACCACTTGTTAACTCTACCCTTGAAATCCTCTGGTATTCCTCCTGGTACCTGAAAACTCCAACACCGGGTCGGAATGGCACACATCAAGCACTTATGGTGGGGAATCACCCAGGGAAATCGTCTATTTTTTTCCTCCCAATGATCGATCTCCCAGTTAGTGACGACACCTGTATTTACTCCACTTTGCTTTTTATTGTAGACCAGGCCATGCAACATGGATTTACTCCCGTCGTAACCTTTGACCAACCCTTGTGGTGGAAAGCCATGAGAATGGTCGAAGCGGCTTCACCAGGAAGTGCACTTTCAAAAGTCGTCCTGAAACTTGGCGGATTCCATACCATGATGAGTTTTCTTGGAACAGTGGGTTACATCATGGATAGGCCAGGACTCAGAGAGGCTCTTGAACACGTGTATGCGCCCAACACTGTTCCCCACCTTCTCAGTGGAAAAATGATCGCTAGAGCAGTACGTGGACATTTACTTATTGACGCTGCGCTACACGTTATTCTGCTTTCTGAGGTTTTTGCCGACAACCAGGCTAGTGTTGATGAGCCAAGACTACAATCCGAAGAAATTGTAGAACTCAGAAATCTATACGAGAAACTGATGAATAAGGAAGTAGTTGCTGAGGTTGCAGAAGGCAATACTTCCTTAGAAAAATACAGGAATTCATCAGCAGCAAGAGAAAAGGACTGCTCCAGTGTCGAACATCAAAGCTTTGGTTCCAGTATTTGGACATGTTTGTGATTCTACGAAACTTTGTAAAAGGAGAAAGAACTGGGTCATGGGAGCTTCATTTGAAGTCTACCTCAGACATGTTACCTTACCTGGCGGCTGTAGGACACAACCACTATACGAAATTGCGCCATCTTTACCTCCAGCGAATGGACAAGCTACAAGATATCCATCCTACGGTCTACCAGGCTTTCCAGAGTGGCATGCATGTAGTAAAACGTTCTGATAGATTCTGGGCTGGACTCTCCACAGATCTTGTCATTGAACAGGAGCTTATGCGCTCTCTTAAAACCTCTAGTGGCCTTACAAACGGCAGCGGCATGACAGAGGCTCGGAGGTCCTTATGGGTTTTGTCACGACCAGTCTGCTCTACGGTAAACCTTCTGATGGAACGTATATCACAAATTCTGTACGTTACAAGCGATCAGCACAAGGAGATGTCAGAGCCGATGCAACTGAGAGACTGCAAAGATACGCAGACGATTATCGAGTTTCTGGAAAGGGGTTCACCAATTGAGGGAGATGTTCAGTTAAGAAGCATAGCAAATGGTCCTACTGCCTATCCGTCTGCCAACGTTGATTCTGCAAAAGATGTTGGCCTAAAAGTCATTGACGCCATGTCTGTACTGCTGGTCTCTTAGTGTGTGTTTCGACGAAAACAACAGGAAATCCAAATGACAACAACGAAAAGTCAAAGTGGATAGTGCACACGACTAGACCCGACTCTTCTTTTTCAGAGGTTTATCATGATCGCGAAAATGATCAATCTTACGGAAACTTAGTACTTTCAACACGAACTGTGTTCCTACCCAGCGTCACGTTTTGACAGCTCCTGCACGCTCCAGACTGCGAACAAACCAGAACTTGCGAAGGCCATAGCCCAGGCGTGCAACTTTGAGAAGCATTCATTTCCCTCCCCGAAGGCACTCGATATATCCTAGACGGAGGAGCTCTGCTGCACAGGATACCATGGACAAAAAATGAAACATACCTGGAGATTCTAGACCAATATACAACTTACGTGACAGGAAAGTATCCTTCTGCCACTATCGTTTTCGACGGCTACGATGGTGGGGCTTCCATAATAGATATAGCTCACTCCCAGAGGAGTCGTACATTTGGCCGTGAGATCTTCTTCACAGCAGATAGGCAGCTCAAGGTGAAAAAAAGAAGAGTCCTTATCTTGCAAGAAAAACAAAGCCAGGTTTATCTGCGCTTTGGCTGATCATCTCCGTGCAAAGCGTGTCTCTATCTCCCAGGCATCAGGTGACGCAGATGTCCCGATTGTGGAAGCTGCTGTTGCCTCTTCACGGTATCACGACACTGCCGTAGTTGGGGATGATACCGATCTATTGGTTCTCATATGCTACCACTGTGACTTGTCAAGCAAGAAACTATTCTTCGCACTTGAGCCAAAGTCGAATAAAGCTCCCCGAATATGGGACATACACACCCTGAAAGAGAAACTGGGACAAGATACTTGTCATCTGATCCTTTTTGCTCACGCCCTGTTAGGCTGTGACTCTACTTCGCGAATCCACGGTGTGGCAAAAGGTCTTGCACTGAAGAGGCTGATAGAAGACAATGATTTCCGAACATAAGCTGCAGTGTTCATGCAGAAGTCCTCTTCGAAGGAGGAAATCAAGACCGCTGGTGAAGACGCCCTGCTGATCATATACGGTTCGTCGAAAGGAGGGAACTTGAACAAACTCTGCAGAGCAGTTTTTGAAAAAAAAGTGACAACGGCAAACTCTTTTGTTCACCCAGAACATCTGCCACCAACTTCTGATGCAGCCAAGTTTCATAGCTATAGAGTTTTTTTTTTTATCAAGTTCAGGTATGAACCGGGGAGCCTGATCCGGAACTGAAAGCCGAGGAATGAGGATGGAAGAATAAAGATGACTTCTTGTACTCATTAACCACTAACCTCCCACCAGCCCCGCGTATGCTCCTAAAGATCGTGAAGTGCTCCTGTCGTGTACAGCGTAGTTCAGCGAGGTTTAGCTGCTTTAAAAACGGGTTAGTTTGTGCTTCAGCATGCAGAATCTGCAAGAAAACGATGTGTTCCAACTCCCCAAAAATCGACAGCAACAATCACGAAGAGAACTTAGAACCCTAGTCGTTAATCCATTCCAAATGAAGAAGTTGTGAAACTAGTCGGAATCTGATTCTCTATTTTTTATTTTTTATAAGATTGATTCTATTTAATAGACTGTGAAGATTAGACCCTAAATAGTATACGAAAAGTGTTTTAAGTTTGATTTACGATACTGACCACTGAAAACCAGTTCGGTTTCTAATTCACATTCCCTAATTATTTTCTAAAAAAAATGTAGATCATTCATTAATGATTACGATTTTTTCTTTTTCTGGTTCAGTGAACAACCTATTTGATTCTATTTTCGGTCTCAGCTCGTGATTCTACGTCAGAACCACACTTTCATTCAAGAAAATCGGGCTACAACGAAAATTGTATTTTTTTAGGCAAAAAAAGTCGAAAAAATACAGTACTTACGCTAAGTGGTGCTTCTTACGCTAAATCCGACTTCGTTTTCGATCTCGCCGAGTTATTTTGGGTTAGAATCATACTTCAGTTCAAGAAAAACCGATGTCCTCGAAAATTGCGATTTTTATTCGAATAACGGAAAAAAATTGCATTAAAAGCCAAAAAGTGGTTAATTTGCGTCGAATCAGAATATACAAAAATGGATTTGTTGTTCAGTTTTTTTTTCTCAACAAGATGGTGTAAAAATCATTTCTGTTGCAATTTGTTTCGGGTCGACCTCTTTTTGGAGCTCATTTTCCTGTACTATATATCTAGATAAGTATATAAAGATACTATAGAAGACTTATTTGGAAGTGTAATAGGCGATGAAATAAAAAGTTTCAGGATTCTTACTGCTTTATTTTGTAAAATCTTTATTGGTTTAATATGGCTTTTAAATGTAGATAAATATACTAGAGAACAATAATTAATATTAGACTGAATCAGAGCAAAATAAATGCTTCGTAAAGCAGAGTAGGGCAAATAATGCTTCAACCTCCGCATTAAACCAACATACCTTGAAATCTTTAAGCGTATATTTTGAATGTGTGTTTTAAAAGATAAGCTTTCATCAATCATAAGTTCAAAGCACTTTATCACTTTCACCCGAGATATTGATAATAGATACTTTGAAGAAGTAACTCGGGTAGTACAAGGGCATATATTTGGCTTCCTGCCATAAATTATGAAATTAGTTTTTGAGAAATTCATAGCAATAAAATTTGCAGAACACCATTCAAGAACAATGGAAAATGCAGTATCAAGTTTTGCCTCCAACTCCTCGTCATTCCTCTCAGAAATTTCAACTGCCGTATCATCAGCAAAATGTGTGCTGAGACATGGGATTGCCAAAGCGCGGTGAAAATCATTTATGTAAACTAGAAAAAGCAGAGGACCTAGGACAGAGCCCTGAGGCACCCCAACCATCGAGGACTGAGGAACAGACGAAGAGAGAAAATTACCTCCATCTATTCGTTGCTTTCTCTTATCAAGATAAGATTTAACTAGATCCAACGCCGGTCCGCACACACCACAATTATCCAATTTACGAAAAAGAATACAATGGGATATTGTAACGAATACTTTTTTTAAATCTAAATATATTGTTGCTGGAATTTCACCTCTATCTAAGCATTCATGAATATATTGGATGAGAGCAATGATAGCGTGTTCAGTATTGTGTCCAGACCTAAAACCAAACTGGGAATTTGTGAAAAAATTAAACTATTTAAGAAGGTCATAGAACCTCTTATAAATTGCCTTCTCAAATATATTAGAAAATGCTGACAAAATAGAAATAGGGCGGTAATTTGATGGGTTTTCAGGAGAGTCACCTCTGTGAAGCGGAATTATCCTCGCTTCTTCAAAACCCGACGGGAAAACTCTAGTTTTAAATGAAAGATTGATTAAATGCTGTAATGGCAAAATTACTACAGACAATATTACTTTACAATTATGAAACTAGATCCGTCAATTCCCGTTGAATTGCATGGATTTTTATCTCACACTATTTTTGTTATTTCATACTGAGAAATAGGCCCAAGAAAAATTGAATTACTTTGAGGAGATGGAAGGTATGAAGAAAAATGTTTATTACTACGTGAATCAAACTGGTTCATTACTGATGAAACAATTTTCTCTCCTATACTAGCGAAATAAGTATTCAAAATATCAGCCACTTTCCCCAATTTGTTATAGGTCGAGCCATCTTCTAAACTAATAACTTCAGAAAACTTAGAATTCCTTTGTTTTTTCATAACAGAATTAATTAAAGACCACATTTTGCGAGAAGAATTTTGAGCTTCTTCGAAAGACTCTTTTTAATACCTATGTTTCGACAATCGTGTCAGTGCGGTTAATTTATTTTTGAGGATTTAAAAATTTTTAATATTATAATCAGTTGGGCTCTTTAACTGCTTTTTAAATAATTGGATTTTTCTTCTTAACTGATATCAAAATTCTAGACGTTATCCACGGCCTTATAGGAAATTTTTCTCTGCAAATTTTCTTCGTAACAAATGGGCAACTAGAATCAAGGCAGCAATTGAAATTTCTTAGGAAAGTATCAGTTGCCACATTTGTATCCTCCGTGGATATTACATCCTGCCAATCCAACCGACCAAGGCTTTCATTCAGGTGCTTTAATGCTATTTTATTTATTAACCGTACTTGACGTTCCTTACTTACCTGCGGTATTTTATAAGTAAAAGTTAAATCTGAAACCAGCAGGAAATGATCCGATATATCACTTAAAACAGCAAAATTTGCTTTAATTGGTAAGGATGTAAAAATATTATCAATGAGAGGAGCAGAACTAGGTGAATTTCGTGTAGGTAGCAGGCAAGTAGGAAGCAGATATGCAGAAAAGCAAGAAGACAATAAATCAACAGAAGCAGTAGAGTAAGAGGTTCCATTTTGGGTAGATTATGTTCCATCCTGTGTTATTTGTCCCACTTTACGTTCCATGGCACTTTTCCATGGCAGATTACCAGACTAGTTATTGCTATTGTTGTCAATTGAATATGGAATTATACAAAACCTACCAGACAAGTTTCTGGGCCAACCAGACATGTTTCTGGGCCAAGCAGACAAGTTTCTGGGTCAACTATAAGTTTCTGGGCCTTTACGTTCCATGGCACCTTTCCAGAGCATGTACCTATGGATTTGGGGCCTTTACATTCCTTCCTGTGCTATAGAAAACCGGTGCGTCTTGTTTAGCTGCCAATATATATCAATTATTTTTTTTTATATATTCAGGTTTCAGATTAGAATTTTCTACAGTTTGAATAGTTCATTCATTCTACCAGTATCAATATTTTTGCAATCATTTACACAGATATGGAACATTCTAAGCGAATTCTGGTGAGTAGAATTTTCTAATTATTATAATAAAAAGAAATCTATTTTTTTTTGTGTCGTCATTAAGTTAAGGAAGAATTTCCTTACTTACGCTTATTTTTCACCGTGCTGTTAGCTCTTTTAAAAAGCTTCCTTCTTTTAAATATTAAACAGTCCATGTATTTCAATTTTATTAAATATTCAAAAAAAAGAGGGGTAGAATAGATGTCTCTTTTGAAAATGCTAAAAAAAAAAAACTTAAGCGTATAGGGTGAGATATAGGTTAGAGGACGAACCATTTATATACTCAATAGTTTTTAGTTTAGGCTATGTCCAGGAGACTTTTTCTTCCTTTTTCTGTGATTTTAATGTATTTCGTAATTTAGGTATATAAGTTTTAAAAGCTTTGCATAAAATAAATTAAAAAAAAATGTCATTTACCCATCGTGTTTTTTAAAATGAGCTTTCTTTATCAGCTTAAATAGAACCACATTTACATTTACTGTGGGTAAAATGTCATTTACCCATCGTGTTTTTAAACTGAGCTTTCTTTATCAGCTGAAATAGAATAGGGGGGGGATGTTTTTGACATCCCCCCTCCCTCGAAAATTTTACTTTTAAAGCTTTTCTTTTTAAAAATTCCATTTCTAAATTTTCCATCTTTCTTAAGAATTTTGAGGCGGATTCATGCAATTACCCTCCCTCCGAAAAGAGACCAAGATGGGATGATATCACATCGATGCAAGCTGCAAGACCATCAGTCATCAGATGTGCTAGTCCCAATATAAGTTCGATGGACCAGCCAGGAGCCTCTCAAGCCAGTGTCAGCTCTACACAAAGCTCTTTGCAACCTGGCAGAAAATTTAAGAGAGAATGGATAGATTCTCACAATATATTAATCTTATCAAATCAATACCGGGCTGGTGACGTTCTTCATAATCAACCAGATAACTCAGACGTAGACGTGCTGTCAGAATTTTCAAATGTATATATTTTTTTTTTCTTTCCATGTTTTCAAAAGCTAGTCAAATTTTCTCAAGTGCGTAACTCTCAATGAGTAAAACTTAAATTTGTTTCTAAACTATTCTATAATAATCCTATTTCATTATCATTAACCAAATTAGCAGTATATAAAATAGTGGTTATAACTCAGAACTAGCAAATAGCTTATCATACTTTTCTATAGATTTATAAACCTTACCTGTAATTTCTCTTTTAAGCAAGATGTTTTCTAATGCAAAAATCCATTATTTCTTTAAACAAACTCTATATAAACAAATCACTATTTCACACTTGATGGTTCAACAACCACTTTTAAACTGGGATATGTTTTTTTAATTAGATTTTTTTGTATCTAATACTTTTATCGCAATAACCCATCGGGAAGATTGAATATTAAACCAACCTGCATAATTTGAATGTTAATTGCTCACTACAAAGTTGGTTTTCAAACAAACGGATGTTTTTATCTTAGATGAAGAGAGATATTAACAGAGGAAAAATCAAAAGAGTTGTTTTCAAAGCACATTTCTATCTGACGCTGTTTTCCGCAGCACGTTATAGGCTAATTGAATATAGGCTAAGGGTTTAGCAATTCAATTTTTACCTGTGAGGATATTTAGGCTTGTGTTTGCGCGCGTTTGCACG
Organism: Artemia sp. Qi Xiang Cuo; assembly: GCF_049724085.1. Lineage (NCBI taxonomy): Eukaryota > Metazoa > Arthropoda > Branchiopoda > Anostraca > Artemiidae > Artemia > Artemia sp. Qi Xiang Cuo. The sequence continues at coordinate 4,474,682 of NC_142806.1, forward strand.
CGTATGTGTCTTTGTGTATACGTGTTTGTGTTCGTGTGTGTGTTTTGGTGTGTGTGTGTGTGTGTGCGCGTGTGTATGTGTGTGTGTGTGTGTGTGTGTGTGTGTGTGTGTGTGTGTGTGTGTGTGTGTGTGTGTGTGTGTGTGTGTGTGTGTGTGTGTGTGTGTGTGTGTGTGTGTGTGTGTGTGTGTGTGTGTGTGTGTGTGTGTGTGTGTGTGTGTGTGTGTGTGTGTGTGTGTGTGTGTGTGTGTGTGTGTGTGTGTGTGTGTGTGTGTGTGTGTGTGTGTGTGTGTGTGTGTGTGTGTGTGTGTGTGTGTGTGTGTGTGTGTGTGTGTGTGTGTGTGTGTGTGTGTGTGTGTGTGTGTGTGTGTGTGTGTGTGTGTGTGTGTGTGTGTGTGTGTGTGTGTGTGTGTGTGTGTGTGTGTGTGTGTGTGTGTGTGTGTGTGTGTGTGTGTGTGTGTGTGTGTGTGTGTGTGTGTGTGTGTGTGTGTGTGTGTGTGTGTGTGTGTGTGTGTGTGTGTGTGTGTGTGTGTGTGTGTGTGTGTGTGTGTGTGTGTGTGTGTGTGTGTGTGTGTGTGTGTGTGTGTGTGTGTGTGTGTGTGTGTGTGTGTGTGTGTGTGTGTGTGTGTGTGTGTGTGTGTGTGTGTGTGTGTGTGTGTGTGTGTGTGTGTGTGTGTGTGTGTGTGTGTGTGTGTGTGTGTGTGTGTGTGTGTGTGTGTGTGTGTGTGTGTGTGTGTGTGTGTGTGTGTGTGTGTGTGTGTGTGTGTGTGTGTGTGTGTGTGTGTGTGTGTGTGTGTGTGTGTGTGTGTGTGTGTGTGTGTGTGTGTGTGTGTGTGTGTGTGTGTGTGTGTGTGTGTGTGTGTGTGTGTGTGTGTGTGTGTGTGTGTGTGTGTGTGTGTGTGTGTGTGTGTGTGTGTGTGTGTGTGTGTGTGTGTGTGTGTGTGTGTGTGTGTGTGTGTGTGTGTGTGTGTGTGTGTGTGTGTGTGTGTGTGTGTGTGTGTGTGTGTGTGTGTGTGTGTGTGGTGTGTGTGTGTGTGTGTGTGTGTGTGTGTGTGTGTGTGTGTGTGTGTGTGTGTGTGTGTGTGTGTGTGTGTGTGTGTGTGTGTGTGTGTGTGTGTGTGTGTGTGTGTGTGTGTGTGTGTGTGTGTTCGTGTTCGCGTACGGGCGCTCTTCTATGTTTTTTCACGCGCGCTCGTGTGTGCATGCATGTGCGCGTGTGTATGTGTGTGTTAGTAAAAAAGTTTGCAATATATTATTCACTTCTTGTATAAAAAACTATATGAAAAAACTTGTTACTAATTGCGAATTTGCTTTATGAATTCGAATCCAATTAAGAAAAAAAAATTGTTTGATAAAAAAAAGAAAAAAAAAGAAGAGTGTGTTATTGTTTTGATAAGACTTTCGTCAAAGAAAAAAAAAACGTAATACATTCATTTTCAATTTTAATGGAAAAGCTTTGAAAACTTCTGGCTTTCGCGGCCCGGGACCTAAAAGTACCACGTTGAATTTTTCCCTCTTTCTGGGTGAAGATGATAGTGAAGGTACGTTATTTGATATCCCCCTGTATTTTCAATTTACAGCTGAAGAAATGGATAGTCTTATGCAAATTGTTGGGCCTAATTCTTCCAGTGACATTTTTTATGAGAACTGTACTAATAGTGACTTGGATTATGTACAAATAGGTGCAGGACATGAAAAAAGTGTCATGTCCCCAGAGTTATGAGAATTGTATTTTTTATAATCTGATCTAGGTCAATTAAGTACATATACGGTAGATTTTACCCCCCCCCCCCGAGGAAAACGCGATTGACGGGAGTATTATTTTAACAGACCCCGTGAATGTTCTCCATAGCTATCTCGACAGAATTAGAGCAAACCTTGAGATTTAGATTGACCCATGGGGGGGTCAAAGAGGGGTTAAAGTAACGCCTACTCAGAAAGCTAATCTACACACGGAGGTCTCCGGAGATATTTTTTATTTTCACTTTTCAGACGTTAACCCGAAATTTTACTCCGGTCTAAACAAATTTTGGAATAACTTTTTCGACTGTGTGAATAAATTGATTTCGACTTTGAAAACTTTTATCGAGAGGGGGATCGTGCCCCCAGTTATATGCCTGGTCTACTTTGCTCAGGAAGACAGCCGATTTAAAAAAAACTTTAGTTTAAGAGGGGCGGGGGGGTACAAAAACATAATGACACACGGATTGGTCGACTCCAAGAGGAGCTCAAGGTTTAAAACTTAACACAGGGCAAGTCCGAAGGTATGCAGTAGGACTTGTACTGGGACATGTATGGATCCATACTAAATACGTTGATTGGCTTTAAACAGAATATGATCAATGGGAAAAATGCTGGCACCGTTTACGGGATGGATCAAGTTATTTTTGCTGATTATCCACCTGGCTTTGCCTCGGACTCTTGCATATTTCTCTATGCATCCTTACCTCGATTGAACGACTTTCTAGTGGAGAATATACTTACAAGTGTATGTAATATTGATTTTAGTGCCCTAAAAATAAAATGTTCTAAAGATGTATGTGAAATTGTTTATTAATAAAAAAAATTATATACAGTTGTAAGTATATTCTCCACTAGAAAGTCGTTCAATCGAGGTAAGGATGCATAGAGAAATATGCAAGAGTCCGAGGCAAAACCAGGTGGATAATCAGCAAAAATAACTTGATCCATCCCGTAAACGGTGCCAGCATTTTTCCCATTGATCATATTCTGTTTAAAGCCAATCAACGTATTTAGTATGGATCCATATATGTCCCAGTACAAGTCCTACTGCATACCTTCGGACTTCCCCTGTTTCAAACTTGAAACCCTGAACCCCTCCTGTAGCCGACAAATCTGGGTGGCATTTTATTTTGTTACCCCCCGCCCCTCTTAAAATAAAGTTTTTTTTAAATCTGCTGAGATTTAGATCCATGTGTACAATGTATAAAATTGTGGACCCAATCCCCCTCTCATTAAACGTGTCCAAAGTTGAAATTAATTTATTTACCCAGTTGAAAAAGTTATCATCAAATTCATTTATACCTGAGTAAAAAGTCTGGTTGCCAGTTGAAACGTGAAAATAAAAAATATCCCCAGATTATCCCTTTTGTAAATAAACTTTTTGATTCACTGATGCTTTAACTCCCCCGTGACCCCCCCATTTCTGACCCTGAATCTCAATTTGGTCTTGAATTCTGTTGATGTAGCTATGGAGAACATTCACAGGGTCAGTTAAAATAATGCTCCCCTCAACCACTTTTTCCTCGGGGGGGTTAAAATTTACCCTATATGTTTGTAAGTGACCAAGAACACACTCTAACAAATAAACATCTAATAGTTCTCGGGATATGACACTATCTTCATGCCATGCACCTGTTTTCACACTATCCAATTCACTAATAGTAAAGTTCCCATCAAAAATGTTACTAGAAAAATTAGTTCCAACAACTTCAATAAGCCTATTCATTTCTTATGATGTAAAATGAAAATCCAGGGGGATATCAAATAACGTACCTTCACTAACATCATCATCTGGTCAGAGGGGACAATTAGCCATGGTACTTGGAAGTCCCGGACCTGGGAAGGTAGAAGTTTTCACAGCTTCCCCCGGAAAATTTAAAATGAATGGATTAAGTTTTTTTTTCTTTGACGAAAGTTTTATCACAATTATAACACACTTTTCTTTTTTTTTCTTTTTTTATCAAACAATTTTTTTTTCTTAATTGGATTCGAATTTATCAAACAAACGCGTAATAAGTTACAAGTTTTTTCTTATAGCATTAGTATACAAAACAATGCATAATAAATTACAAATTTTTCTAATAACACACGCGCACATGTATGCACGCACACGCGCGCGCACACACACGACACACACACACACACACACACGATGAAATATTTTTCCATGTTGAAAGTGCGTTTCTGACACCTTAGCATAGAGTCCTTCAGCCTATAACGATTTGCGGAAACAGTGTCTGATAGAAGTATGCTATTAAAGCAGCCTATTTGTTTTTTCCTGCCGCATTACATTTTTTCATCTACGATAAAAAACATCTTTACGGATGAAATCCACTTTGTAGCGAGCGATAAGCAATCAAATTTATACGCAATAGATTAATATCCAACCTTCCCGATGGGTTATTTTGATAAAAGGATTAGATACACACAAAGCTAAGTGCAAAAACATATCCCAGTTTAAGAACGTTTGTTCAACCATCAAGTGTGAAATAGTGATTTGTTTATATAGAGTTTGTTTAAAGAAATAATTGATTTTTGAATGAGAAAACATCTTGCTTAAAAGAGAAATTACAGGTAAAATTTATAAATCTATATAAAAGTATGATAAGCTATTTGCTACTTCTGTGTTATAACCACTCTTTTATATACTGGTAATTTGGCTAATGGTAGTCAAATAGGATTATTATAGAATAGTTTAGAATCAAATTTAAGTTTTACCCATTGAAAGTTACGCGCTTGAGAAAATTTATAGTATTTTTTAAAATACGGAAAAAAAATATATATATTTGCAAATTCTGACTACACTTATAAATCTGTAGTCTTTGGTAGAGCATGAAGAGAATTTTCTGCCCGATCTTGATTGAATAAGACTGAAACACTATGAGAATCTATCCATTCTCTCTTGAATTTTCTGCCAGTTTGCATAGAGCTTTGTGTAGAGCTGACACTGGCTTGAGAGGCTCCTGGCTGGTCCATCGAACTTGTATTGGAACTAGCATATCTGATGACTGATGGTCTTGCAGCCTGCATTGATGGATATCATCCCCTCTTGGTCTCTTTTAGGAGGGAGGGTAATTTCAAGAATCCGCCTCAAAATTCTTAAAAAAGATGGAAAATTCAGAAATGAAATTTTTAAAAAGAAAAGATTTTAAGGTAAAATTTTGGAAAGTTTTGAATTTCGAGGGAAGGGGGATTTCAAAAACATCCCCCCCCCTATTCTATTTAAGCTGATAAAGAAAGCTCATTTTAAAAAACACGATGGGAAAATGAAATTTTTTTTTTGAATGAAAAGAACTGTTTCAAGACATTTACAATCGTAACCAAAGGAGAGGGGAGGAGAGATTTTATTTCAATGGAAAAAAATAGCATACTTTGCGTTTTCTATCGAATATATTCATTATATTTTAAGATTTTGTATTATTGGAGGGGAGGGGGCTAAGTCCCCCTGAAATTTGAATTTACTAGTAAAACAATTTTTTTTATGCAAAGCTTTTAAAACTTATATACCTAAATTACGAAATACTTAAAATCACAGAAAAAGGAAGAAAAAGTCTCCTGGACATAGCCTAAACTAAAAATTATTGAGTATATAAAGGGTTCGTCCTCTAGCCTATATCTCACCCCTATACGCTTAAGTTTTTTTTTAGCATGTTTAAAAGTGACATCTAGTCTACCTCTCTTTTTTGAATGTTAAATAAAATTAAAATAAATAAACTGTTTAATATTCAAAAGAATGAAGCTTTTTAAAATATCTAAAAGCACAGTGAAAAAAAAGAATAACAATGGAAATTCTTCCTTAACTTAATGACGAGACAAAAAAAAATAGATTTCTTTTTATTATAATAATGACAAAATTGCACTCACCAGAAGTCGCTTGGAATATTCTATATCTGTGTAAATGATTGCAAAAATATTGATGCTGGTAGAATGAGTGTACTATTCAAAGTGTAGAAAATTCTAATCTGAAACCTGAATATATACAAAAAAAATAATTGATATATATTGGCAGCTAAACAAGACGCACCGGTTTTCTATAGCACAGGAAGGAACGTAAAGGCCCTAAATCCACAGGTATATGCTCTGGAAAGGTGCCATGGAATGTAAAGGCCCAGAAACTTATAGTTGACCCAGAAACTTGTCTGCTTGGCCCAGAAACATGTCTGGTTGGCCCTGAAACTTGTCTGGTAGGCTTTGTATAATTCCATATTCAATTGACAACAATAGCAATAACTAGTCTAGTAATCTGCCATGGAAAAGTGCCATGGAACGTAAAGTAGGACAAATAACACAGGATGGAACATAATCTACCCAAAATGGAACCTCTTACTCTACTAGAAGCTTCATTTGAAGCTTCTAGAAGGTTAATGTTGAAATCTCCCGAGAGGACAACATCTTTGTTTTGAAAATGAGGTTGATGCAAAAAATCATGGAGTTTAGAGAGGAAAGACTTGACTGGAGGAGAAGGAGGTCGATATACTTTGCAAAAAACTATATCTTTTTTTCCAAGACTAATTTCAGTCACCATTACTTCAAAAAGCATTTCCTCATGAGAACCTTCTAGATTTGCAAGGCGTCGAAAAGAGACACTTTCTTTAACTAATACTGCTAAACCACCTTGGCGCCTTGTCAGTAGGTTTTTGAAAGTAAATTGATATCCAGGAAACGCAACATGAGGAGCCGGGTCTATAAGAAAAGTCTCACAGAATCCAACGACATGACAAGACAGCTTAAAACAGGGGCCGGTCGAACACTAGTTTTCCTACTAGTGATGTTTGGACTGCTATTTCTCGCAAGGCGATAACACTTGGTAAGAGAAATGTCCTCGGTAACTTGCAATTTGTCAGAAAGAAGAGACTTTACGTTGCTAGTCACTGATTGGTTATGCTTTTCAGCAGGCAGACCATGAACAATCAAATTCAACTTTCTTTCTCTCACTTCGATGTCCAAAAGTTTACTCTCCAAATCGTTATTCCGCAATTTTTCTTGCTCTAGATCATTTTTAAGCTTTTTGATTCCTCTCGTAGATTCGCATTTTCAGCTGATATTTGCCTAACTTCATCTTGAAGGGAAATTATTGAGACAGAAAAACTTTTCTGGTCTGCTAATATTTCATCCAGCAACGCCTGAAGCCGTTTCATTCCTTCATCAAATTTGGCTTGAGTGACAGCCATAATGAGTGCTATAATCCGCACGTAAAAGTCTACACTTGCATCAAATTACGCAATGGCCAAGTTCAAAACAATATCAAATTTAATCCTTTTAACTTGAAAAAGTAATCCGATTATAGGAGTTCACTCTTCAATAGCTAGATCTTTATTCCTGATCTGTTGGATATCTACATGCATAAGTTCTTGGGCCAAGGGGAGCCCTCATGTACAAAAAATAGGTCAAGGGCTTCCAAAAGGGCCAAAAAACTTTTTTCCTAATCGACCTGAAACTTATTTCTGAATTTTCGTGGGTCAAGGAAACCCCAATTCACAAAAAAATAATAAATATTGGTTCTGCTGTGCCTGGGGCCCTAAAAGAGGCCATAAACTATTTTTTTTTGAACGACTTGAAACTTAAAGCATGAATTTCCATTCGAGGTGGATCTTAATCAAACAGTTCATAATAACGAACTATAAGTATGGAGTAATGCGGCTCAATAGTAACCGAAAGCCTAAAAAAGAAATTTTGACATCAATAAACATCACAAAAGAATTGGCTTATTATGCTGATTCCAAATATATAAGATTCATTAAGTCTAGCGTTACTCATCAAAAGCTACGAGCCTAAGGAAATTTGTGTGTTTTTACAAAAAGGGGGGGGAATACCCCCTAAAATTCAAGGAATCTTAATGAAAATCACACCATCAGATTCAGTGTACCCAAGAACCCTATTAAAGAAACTTTAAGCTCCCATCCGCAAAAATATGGAATTATGTATTTTTTGCCAGAAGTAAGATCACGGATGTGTGTTTATTTGTTTTTTGTTGTTTTTTTTCCCAGGGGTGATTGCATCGAACCAATAATTCAATAGTATCGAGAAAGGGCTCATTCTAACGGGAATTAAGAGTTCTAGTACTCTTTTTAAGTGACCAAAAAGATTGGAGGCTAACTAGCCCCCCTCCTATGCCCACTATTTCTCCGAGCCTTCCAATCAAAACTTTTAGAAAGCCATTATAATCAGCATAGAGATCTAATAACTATGTATTTGAGGATGACTTTACCCCCGCCCCCCGTCCAACAGCCTCCGGGGGAAGGGATACAAGCTATGAACTTTGCCCATTGATTACATACAGTATTGGCAATTGGGAGGTATACAGATACTTTTCGAGGGAGGAGGGGCGGCTTTTCGGTGGGGTTGGGGGTTTTAAGTGGGATGATCTTTCCACGGAGGAATTTTTAGTGGGGGATGATATTTTCCGTGGAGGGGGAACTGGATTTCCCAGCATTATTAAAAAAAAATCAGAAATTAAATGAAAAAAAAGTTTTTTTTTTCAACAGAAAGTAATGAGCAGCATTAAAACTTAAAACGAACAGAAATTATTTCGAATGTGAAAGGGGGTTGCTCCCTCCTCATTACCTCGCTCTTTGCGCTAAAGTTTTTGAACTTTTAAAAAAAGCTTATTATTCTAATTAAACGGCCCTTGTGTTTCATGAGTTATTCTTAAATAATTGGAACAAAAAACAAACTTTAATTTAAAAAGCGAGGTATTGAGGAGGGGCAATTCCCCTCATATTCGTAATAATTTCTGTTCGTTTTAAGTTTTAATGTTGCTCATTACTTTCAGCTGAGAAAAACGTGTTTCTTTATTTAATTTACCAAAAGAAATGGAGTTTTGTGCACAGGTCCCCTTAAAATCATGGCCCAAAAAAGGACCAGGAACTTCTTTTTCAGATTGGCTTGAGCTTTCATAGATCCCTTCGTAGGCTAAAGATACTGCCCTTTTTGGGGGAGAAGGAGATGTTATGGAGCCTAGAAATTAATCAAAAACGTTGTCGTTTTTATGCTCATTTGAGACCTACAGCTATAATTCCCCAGTCTGAGTGGAACCTAATATAAAAAATTGGCTGAGCTCATGGGTCTCATTCCTAGATGTAGCCTCTTCTAAGTCTGTGGCCAGCAATGAATGGTGGCATTTTTATCTTTCCTTTTCAGCTTATGAGCTATCTTACCGGGCTCTCTGAATATCATCTTATTCGATGCGTTTTTCTTCTTGTGGAAGACAGGAGTGTTTTAGTGGGGCTTCACTTTTTAGTATCTTTTGTTCTCTTTTCAAGGACTTAAGCAGCAACATCTTGTGACATATCTTTGATCTTCGACCATTTACTCTCTATAACTTCCTCTTCTAGGCTCTTATTTCCTTCTTCCTCAACTCCATATAAACTCAGTCCACACTTATAGGATTTTCGTCTCTCAGTGTCATATATAGAAAACAGTCAACCTGTATTACGATTTGATAGCTTCAGCTTCAATGTAGCAGCAAGAAGGAAATGGTCTGATCCAATTTTTCCCCGTTTTAGGCCTCTCTGAACATTCCACAGTTGCCTATCTATGATAACCATCTCTGGCGGATCAATATATAATCGATTTGAGAAAGGGTATGCTCGTCACTCGATTTCTGTGTAAAAGTGTGTGCGTTCCGTGGTGAAAGATTATGTTCATTATCGAAAAGTTACTATGCATTGCCATCTGAATTAGCCTCTAGCTATCAGGACATCTAGTACCACTTCCACGTGGTCCAATAGTAGTATGTTTGGAAGGGTTCGGGGCCAATCCTGGCGTTGAAATCTTCTCTAGGCAGAAGCTGATCTCGTTTTGCGCACCTATGTATTCTGCAGCTGGTCAAAAAAAAATATCTTTCTACAGATCAGGTGAGTACAAATAGTTGCGTAAACAGCTACGATTGTTATATTGGAGAGATATACAAGTACAATGCTTCTAGATATTTGCTCAAATTTGAGCACAGCTGGCTTAGCCTTTTTCTGTGGGAAGAATTCAACCCCATATAGCCTAGATCCGTTGCTGCATCCGGAACTGGAGAGACAAAACTTTTTTCCAGTGGCCGGGTACTGGGAGAAAATCACTGAAGACATGGAAGCCACTTCCTCTAGATCTGACACCAGGAAGATATATCAGCTCCTAGAATCAATCAGGAATAAATCATATAAGCCTACTAGTACGTCCGTCGAAGATGAAAACGGCAAGTTACTCTCGAATAATACCGAAATAATAAATCACTGGAAGGAGCAATTTGACAAACGTATTTGACAAAAGTATTTACAATGACGTCAACGTGGCTCCACCCACGTTAAATGAAATCCAACAAGCAATCAATTGCCTTAAAAGCAATAAAGCCCCTGGTCCTGATTCCATTCCACCAGAACTTTACAAGTATGGAGGGACAGCACTTGTGAGCAGGCTTCATAAACTAACCTGTCGTATATGGGAAGAAGAGATGGTTCCATAAGATTGGGGAGACTCTATCATCCTTCCAGTCTTCAAAAGAGGGCTAAAGACAAAATGCAGCAACTATCCCGGGATTTATCTCATCTAAATTGCTGCCAAAATATTTGCCACAGTGCTACATAATCGTTTCCGTATAAAGCGCAAGGTAAATACAAGGCCCAATCGAGCGAGATTCTGATCAGGCATGGGAACAATCTACCAACTATTCGTCTTAAAACAAACCCTTGAATACAGGGAAGAACACCAGAAACCAACAGTGCCTCTACTCATAGATTTTATTACAGCTTTTGATACTATTCTAAGGGATGGAATCTAGAAGGCCATGACAGAGGATGGAGTACCAGGCAAGATAGTCAGACTTATCCAAGCATACTACCAGCATACGCGAGCCCAAATTCAGATCGGTGGAGAACTTTCCTCGATGTTCCAAATTGATTTTGTTGTCCGGCAGGGATGTATATTGTCTCCCATCTTATTTAATTTCGTGATTGCTGGATTATGACCAGAGCATCGACGACCTTTTCAGGCGTTGAAGTAAATCCCAATTTTGTGATCACCGATCTGGACTACGCCGACGATATTTGCTTGTTAGCTGAATCTCGTTCAGAAGCCCAATCTCCGCTATCGAAGGTAGCTGAAGAATCCTCTCTGGTCGGCCTGAAAATAAGCTCCCCGAAAACAAAAGTCATGGTATCCGGTATATCATCTCAAGACCCCCCAATTTTACTAGAACAGTCGCCCACAGACGAGATACATGAATGCAAGTACCTAGGCTCTCTGGTAGACCCAATAGGAGGATGCACATCAAAAATACAGTCAAGAATTGCTTCAGCAACTGGAGTCTTTGTCCAACTAAATTACTCTCTATGGAACCAGAAAAATGTTCGTCTGAAGACAAGAATAAGGATATATCAGGCCCTTGTTCGATCTGTCTTATTATATGGCTGTGAAACATGGGCTATGAATGCATCCAACATTCAAGTCCTCAACGTATTTGACCATTCATTTCTGAGAAGAATCATTGACATTAAACTCCGTGATCGAGTCAGCAATGACGAACTCTGCAAAATCTGCCATCAGCGTTCTGATTTGGCAACTATCAAACAGTTCGTGGTAACGAACTGTAAGTAAGGAGCGACCCGGCTCAATGGTAACCGAAACTCTAAAAAACGGAATTTTGATACCAATAGATACATCAAAAGAATCAGATTTTAATACTGATTTCAAATACGTAAGTTTCATCAATCTTAGTCCTACCCATCAAAAGTAACGCACCTGAGAAAATCTGGCTGATTTTCTAAAAAAGAGAAAAAGACCCCCTAAAAGTTATAGAACCTTAATGAAAATCACACCATCATATTCAACGTATCAGAGAACCCTACTATGGAGTTTTCAAGCTCCTATCTACAAAAATGTAGAATTTTCCATTTTTTGCCAGAAGAAAGATCACGGATGCGCGTTTATTTGTTTTTTGTTTGTTTTTTTTTTCTTTTCCCCGGGGGTAATCGTATTGACCCAGTGGTCCTAGAATATCGTAGGAGGGCTCATTGGAACGGAAATTAAAATTTCTAGTGCCCTTTTTAAGTGACCAAAAAATGGAGGGCAACTAGGCCCCCTCCTTCACTCATTTTTTTCTAAAAGTCACCCAATTGAAATTTTGAGATAACCATTTTGTTCAGCATAGTCGAAAATCTAATAAATATTTCTTTTAGGATGACTTAATCCCCCACAGTTCCCGGGGGAAGGGCTGAAAGTTATGAACTTTGCCCATTGTTTACATATTATATTGATTATTGGGATGTATACAGAAATTTCCAGGAAGAATTTTTTTCTGGTGGGGGGGGGCTGGAGGGGGGGGTTACTGGGGAGAATCTTTCCGGGGAGGCTGTTTCTTTGAGGTAAGGGACATTTCTATGAAGGGAGTGCCGGATTTCCAAGCATTATTTAAAAAACGATTAGAAATTAAATTAAAAAAAACGAAAAAATGAACGGGGCTGTCCCCTCCTCAACGCCTCGCTCTTTACGCTAAAGTTTGACTCTGTCTCAAAACTTTATTTTTTAAAAAAATAAAAAACTTTAGCGTAAAGAGTGAGGCGTTGAGGCGGGGACAGCCGCTTTCATATACTGAATACTTTCTGTTCGTTTTAAGTTTTAATGTCGCTCCTTACTTTCAGTTTAAAAAACTTGTTTTTTTTATTTAATAATTAAACAAAGAAGACTCCAATGGTTCGGCCATACACTTCGCCGCCCACACCACACCTTTGTCAATAAAGCCCTCAGATGTACACCTCTTTCGGGATGGAAAAAGCGACATGGGGGACAAAAGAAAACTCGGCTCGCCTGCATCAAGGCTGACCTAGACCCAATCGGTGGCTTCAAGAAGTATGTACAAAGATGGGAAAAGTCCTGGCTTGAATTGATTGAGCATCTCGCAAACGACCGTGACTCTTGGCTTACTACAATGACGAAGCTACTGGACACCAGGGAGAGCTGAGATGCTTGAGTCCTGTTCCAAGTACAACTAAGTACAAGGCAGTCCGCGGAGGGATTCAAAACTTCGTTGTGAACTTAGGGGCATCCCTATCGGGACCTCATCCCTATCGGGACGAGCTACGTGGCTCAAACCCGCCAGGAAGTCCCCTTTTTTCCAAATTGTTACCCCTATTTTCTATATTATCATTTAGGTAATTTAGGTAATGAGCCAAACTGAAATCTTGTCCAGCTGCTTTTATGGAACCGGTTTCAATATTTGCATACAGGTCCAAATCCGCTCAAAACAAATTGTAATGAAAGAATGGCAATAAAATACACAAAATAGGGCTTTAGTGACAAAAAGCTCTGGAACTGGACGCTGCCCAAGATTTGAATCCTTGACATGTATTTTGCTATTTGCTTAGAAAGATTTATGTGTCAATTATCTTAAGGCGTAAATAATGATAAATACCACAATATGTATCTATTATATGTAAAAACAAGAAGTTATGTGGAATCAAGGACGGACACAGGGGGATCTCGGGGCCTGGAACTCCCCCTAAATCCTAATTTTCTGTAAATTATGGGCACTTTCTATCCTTATCGTCAAAGAAAAAACTGTCTTTATTGTCCCCTCCCTCCCGACAAAGAATCATACATCGGAGCCTGTGTGGAATGATGACACAAGCTACTAATACTTTAAGGTCACTGCAGCACCATGCTACCTGAGGCCAAAACACCTACGCACGTTCCTCCTCTATCCTAATCTATACAAGGACTCCCTTTTTACCCCCCCCCCTCCCAGGAATTACCCATTTCCCTTAAATGTTTATTTACGACATCCTTTCACCACCACGCGGGGACGACCTGCCATTTGATTGGCCCTAGATGGTTGCCCAACAACGATAATCTTTGGCAATATGTCATCTTTCGTCAGCAAAACGTGTCCTAACCATTAAACATGTTTGACCACTGTCATCGCTGTAGCTTCCAATATTCTAATCTTGGTTCGCAGACTTATTTTCATATTCTTTCGAATTTTTTTTTCAATTTTGAAAATGCATTGAAGTGCAGTTTACATGCACTTACATGCTTCATAAGACATCACGGTTGCAGCGGTAGCTACAACCTAGTAAAGAGCGAACCACAGCCCATAGCAACCAAAAGTTAAAAAACGCGTTTAGAAAAAAATACCTAATGAAGAAAAATTGCAGCCTGACACTGATTCAGGAATGGTAACTATTCTTTTGGTTCGTCTTAAAAGTAAAAGTTTATTTCGAAAAGAATTTTATGCTGATTTCGAAGAAGTCTAAAACCCCTTGAAAATGGCGTCTGATGAAAATGAAAAGACTACCATTGGAATCAGCACGGTCAATAACCTTGCTGGGGGAAATTACAGCCCCCCTCGTTTAATAACAAGGAAAATGACTTTTTTGCATGGGCAGCACTGATCTGTCTCCCGCTTTTTCTTTTTCTTTTTTTTTCTTTTTTTTTCTAGCAAGGCTAAGGGGTGACCAGAATGTCATAGACAGATATTTTATAGCTCATTCGAACGGAAATTAAATTCTCTAGTGTCCTTTTTAAGTGACCAAAAAGATTCGAGGGCAACTAGCCCCCCTCCTTGAAGGCCCCCTCCTACCAAAGTCATCTAATCAGAATTTTGAGATAGCCATTTTGTTCAACATAGTTCAAAGGTCAAATATAGTTGGTTGTGGTGATGATATGACCCTCCATAGCCCCTGGGGAAAGAGCTACACAGTGTATCAGTATCGGACATATTCATTTCATGCGTATCGGTATTGATATATTGTTATTGGGCATATTGGTATCGCAAGTATGTACACAGATTTTTAGTAGCTCATATAAAAGATATTGCTCACATATACGTCCTTTCTATAAATTCAATTATCAGCAAGTTCAAAATGGCACTAAAAACGGTAGTTTTGGTGCCACGTCTCAAGTGGAAAAGCTGGGGCTAGTTGACTACCTGTACTTTTTAGAGTGACGTTTAATGGGTTATTTGAAAGCTATTGCTCATACCTGCGTGATGTTTATCAATTCTACCGTCCGTAAGTGTGATATAGCACTAAAGAAAATACTTTTGATGTCATGTCTTAAATAGAAAAGCTTGGAAGTATAAAACGAAATCATCATTATAATGATTATGGTCCAAAACCCGTAACTGGATGTTTGAGAGAACACGTCTGGTATGTTCCTCCTCCAAGCCCCCTTAAGCCACGCAATTAAGGTAAAGGGGTAAAGTTCTACTTCAGCAACTTTTGGCTATCTTGGAAAGGGGTTGGGTTAGGAAAATGAAGCTTTTAGGGATGGGTCTACACGCTAAAGTATGTCCCGGGAAGATATTTTGAAACACCTACCTCCACTCCTTCTCTCGTTGGAAGGCCCTGAAATTTGCCTATATGGCAGGTCTATACCTATTGAAATTTTGACAAAACATTTTACATTAATTGTCAGCTGTCAGTTTCTTTATCTCTGGCTTTAGTTCTGAAAATGTAATTCCTGTTATTTGAGTAGAGGTTTTAGCCATATCAATGTTGTTTGTTGTTTTATTTAGGAAATGTATTTGCATATCTTTAAAACCTTACAAACTGGGAATGAGCAAAGTTGTGAAGCTGAAAACAATGTTGTTGTACTTCATTTAAGGATAAGATCTATTTTGCACGGTTTCACTTTTGTAGCATACATATTTTTAAAGGTCATCAAAGATTAGGACCCTCTAGAGGGGGAAGGAGTGCAGGTAGGTACTTCAAAATACCTTCCCGGGACATACTCTAGCCTGTAGACCCATCCCTGAAAGTTTTATTTTCCCAATCTAACCCCTTTCTAAGATAGCCAAAAGTAGCTAAAGTAGAATTCTACCGCTAAAAGTACTAATATATCAAATCTCTCTGTGTTAGTGGCATGGTTCCGTTGGTATAGCGTTTGACTTTGAAATTAAATAAAAAAAACAAGTTTTTTTAACTGAAAGTAAGGAACGACGTTAAAACTTAAAACGAACAGAAATTATTCCGTATATGAAGGGGGCTGTCCCCTCCTCAACGCCTCGCTCTTTACGCTAAAGTTTTTTATTGTTTAAAAAAATAGAGTTGTGAGAAAGTCCAACTTTTAGCGTAAAGAGCGAGGCGTTAAGGAGGGGACAGCCCTTTTCATATAAGGAATAATTTCTGTCCGTTTTAAGTTTTAACGTCGTTCCTTACTTTCAGTTAAAAAACTTTTTTTTTATTTAATTTTTGAACGGTTTTGAATAAATGCAGGTTTTGATCTTGGCTCACCGTACATGAATAATTAAAACAAAATTTGCATATTATATTTGGTTAAATGGCTTTCTCGAAACTTTTTTAATTTTATTTACGAACGTTTTTATTAGTAATAAATATACGTAACTTAGAATTAAATTACGTAACGAACTTCTATATTCATAAATTTTTAACACGTATATTAGGGGGTTCGCCCCCTAGTCAATACCCTGCTCTTTAAACTATAGTTCGAATTTTTTTTCCAGTTCTTTAAAAATGACCTCTTACTCACAATCAGTTGATCAGTTGAAAAACTTGTTTTTTTTTATTTAATTCCTGATCTTTTTCTTTAATAATGCTGGGAAATCCGGCGCCCCCTTCATAGCAATGTCCCTTCCCCATGAAAACTTCCTTCATGGAAAGATCCTTCCATATAACCCCCGACCCTCTCCTTCCCCCACCTACCAGAAAAAATCTCCTCTGAAAAAGTCTGTATACGTCCCAATAACCAATACTCTATGTTAACAGTGAGTAAAGTTCATAACTGTCAGCCCTCCACCTGGGGACTTGGGGGGATCAAGTCATCCTAAAAGACATTTTTATCATATTTTCGACCATGTTGAACAAAATGGCTATCTCAAAATTTTGATCGGGTGACTTTGGGAAAAAAATGAGCGTGGGAGGGGGCCTAGTTGCCCTCCATTTTTTTGGGTCACTTAAAAAGGGCACTATAACTTTTAATTTTCGTTCCAATGAGCCCTCCCACGATATTCTAGGACCACTGGGTCGATACGATCACCCCTGGGGAAAAAAAACAAACAAACAAACAAACAAATAAACACGCATCCGTGATCTTTCTTCTGGCAAAAAATGGAAAATTCCACATTTTTCTTAATAGGAGCTTGAAACCTCTACAGTAGGGTTCTCTGATACGCTGAATATGATGTTATGATTTCTATTACGGTTCTATAACTTTTAAGGGGGTATTTCACCCTTTTTTTTAAATTCAGCCAAATTTTCTCAGGCACGTAACTTTTGATGGGTTAGATTAAACTTAATGAAACTTATATATTTGAAATCAGAATTAAAATCTGATTCTTTTGATGTATCTATTGGTATCAAAATCCCGTTTTTTAGAGTTTCGGTTACCATTGAGCCGGGTCGCTCATTACTTACAGTTCGTTACCACTAACTGTTTGATAGAGTGTCTTGCGTTTGATTACTGCTTCGGTGTGTTTTTTTTTTTTTTTTTTTCAATTATGGAATTCTCCCTTCTATACCATAATTTTTAATTATTTCACTGTTTTTGTAAATGTGATGCACTCATTTTTTTTAAAGCATGTCCCATAAAGGTATTTGGTCAAGTATTTTGATTCAAAAGGGAATAGAGGTCATCCAGTTCATGGTTTGAAACGACACTCTGAGTAGATCTCTAAATCCATACCCCAACAAATGACGTAATTTTGTCAAAATTCTGCGGAGGGGGGGTCAAATTTGGAGCCAGTTTTCCAAAATCAAGTTAAAATGACAGAGAAAACTGAAAAACTAGCCGTATAGTGATAAAAAAGGTAAAGATGTACTAAAGAAAACTGACCTGTTTCAGTGGATGCTTGAATTATGTCGGCTTATCTTAGTTTTGAAAACATTTTTGGAGAAACTAAATATTATCTAGGAGGGGGGTGGGGGCAAACTGATGTCTGGAGGAAAACTGAGGTCTGGGAGGGGAAATGCCCCCTCTGCCCCATAGAAAATTACGCCCGTGACCTGAAACCCTTGCTACTAAGCGGTTGGAGAAGTGTAGGCATTTGGTTCTGGAACCACTCAAAGTTGTATATTAAAAGAAGGATTATTTATTTTTATACTTACTTATTCAAATTATTTACTTAACAATTCCATCGCAATATTCTCTCCATACGTAAGATCGTGCATCCAAAGAGGAAGAAAGGCAAATGAAAACAGTTCCGTAGGAGAATTCAGGTAGTTCTTCCCAAAATTTTGAAATGAAAACAAACTTAGTTTGTAATACCATTTATCGTACCTATACAAGAACAGATCAGCAGAATGGCCAAATAAT
The DNA here is from genome assembly GCF_049724085.1 of Artemia sp. Qi Xiang Cuo. Lineage (NCBI taxonomy): Eukaryota > Metazoa > Arthropoda > Branchiopoda > Anostraca > Artemiidae > Artemia > Artemia sp. Qi Xiang Cuo. The sequence goes on from NC_142806.1 coordinate 4,492,677, forward strand.
GGAAATACAAGGGGGGGCCATACATTAGAACGATTTTTATTGAAGCAACGTAGCAATGAGATTTCAATAGCTCGATAGTCAAGTGGAAGTACACAGGATATGGCGGCTATGACCTCACTTGAGGCAGTTCTAAAAGATTTGGAAATCATAGGCAGCGCGATCTTGCTGCCTAAGTAAAGAACGATGTTGGCACAATGTGTTATTAAATGGAGAAATTTTTGTTTCTCCATACCAGGACACTTCGTATCGAAGGAGTTGTCGTCGAAACTTCGAAAAGGGCTCATTCGATTCGAAATTCGAGTGGCTAGTGCCCTTTTTAATAGTCGAAAGTGATTGGAGGGCAACTACCCCTCCCCCCACGCCCATTATTCCCCCAAACACATCCAATCAACATTTTGAGATAGCCATTTTGTTAAGCGTATTTGATCTCCAGATAGAAAATACGATTTTGAGGAGGACGCTCCTCAACAACCCTCAGGGCAAGGGTTTTAAGTTATGCCCTGGGGGCATATAAGAACGATGTTGGCACAATGTTTTTTTTTCCTTTAGAGCAGGGCACTTCGTATCGAAGAAGTTGTCGTAAAAACTTCAAAAAGGGCCCATTCAATTAGAAATTGGAGTGGCTTGTGCCCTTTTTAATAGTCGAAAGTGATTGGAAGGGAACTAACACCCCTTCCACGCCCACCATTTCCCGAAACACATCCAATCAAAATTTGAGATAGCCATTTTGTTTAGCGTAGTTGATTTTCAGATATAAATTATGTTTTTGAGGAGGAAACTCCCCCACAGCAATCAGGGCAAGGGTTGTAAGTTATGCATCACGCCCACCTTTTCCCCAAACACATCCAATCAAAATTTTGAGATATCCATTTTATTCAACGTAGTTTTAAATTCTGGAAATTAGGTCTTTGAGGATGACACCCCCCACAGCCCTCAGGGCAAGGGTTGTAAGTCATGCCATGGCGGCATATAAGGTTTTTATAGAACGCGTTGTAGTAGAAACTTCAAAAAAGGGCTCATTCGATTGGGAATTGAAATAACTAGTGCCCTTTTTAATAGTCGAAAGTGATTGGAAGGCAACTAACACCCCTTCCACGTCCACCATTTCCCCAAAACACATCCAATCGAAATTTTGACATAGCCATTTTGTTCCACGAAGTTTAAAGTTCAGGAAATTATACCTTTGAGCAGGACACTCCCCTCACAGTCTTCAGGGCAAGGGTTATAAGTTATGCCCTGGGGCCATGTAAGGTTTTTATTGAAAGTGTTCTCGTAGAAACTTGAAAAAAGGGCTCATTCGATTGTAAATTCAAAGGATTAGTGCCCTTTTTAATAGTCGAAAGTGATTTGAGGGCAACTAACCCCCTCTCACGTCCACTTTTTCCCAAAACACATCCAATCAAAATTTTTAGATAGCGATTTTATTCAATGTAGTTAGGTCAGGTTCAGGTTCAGGTTCATACATTTTTATTAACAAAAAAACAACTCAATGTGACAACAAGTCGCACTAAAGCAAGAAGATGCTTGAAAAAGCGACCGGTTGGATATCATGCATGCCAAATCATCAAACCAATTAAAATTAAAAAAGGGGAAAACAATAATAATAACAGAAAATAATGATAAATATATAATGGCACAAAATATAAAATAAAAATAAAATATCTACAAAAAAAAAAAAAAAAAAAAAAAAAAAAAAAAAAAGAAGCCTTCTCTCGAACCATTAACACTACCAAATTCCTGAAAAGAAATGATTTTTAATACGGGTTTTAAGTTGCGGCACACTTTCAGCTTGACGAACAGAATCTGGGAACGAATTCCAAACTGACGGGCCCATGTGTCTGGTCACTTGACTCGCTCTTGTTGTGTTCCGTGGCTCAGATGCAAGACTATCCACACTCCTAGTCAAATAATCGTGATAAAACGAATTAGGCTTAAAAATATTCATAAAAAAATCCGGTGCAAAACCATTCAGACACTGAAATACAAAAACTCCAATTTGATAATCCCTTATTTCCCCAACCTTTAAAATTTTAAACTTTCTAAAAAGTGATTCAGTGCTATCAACACCACGATCATACCTTCCAATCAACCTTATAGCCTTATTCTGCAGAACTTGAACTCTTCTAAAATTGCAACTAAAATTACTCGCCCAAATCAAACAACCATAATTTATATAAGGCGCTATTATGGAAAAATACAATAAAAGCAGAATTTTTAAAGGTAAAAAATTTTGAAAACGGTTCAGAACTCCAAGGCCTCGCGCCAGCTTGCATGCTATAATGTCGCAGTGTTTTCTCCAACTCAAGTTTCGATCCAGGATGAATCCCAGATATCGGATCTCTTCAACTTGTGATAGCGGTAGGTCATTGTAAATAATGACACCAGGGAGAGTGGGAGCAGAACCAGGATGACAACCCCGCCCCCCGCCAAAGCCCTCGGGGCAAGGGTTGTAAGTTATGCCCTGGGGGCATATGAAGTTTTTATTGAAGGCATTGTCGTAGAAACTTAAAAAGGGCTCATTCAATTGGAAATCGAAAGGGCTAGTGCCTTTTTTAACAGTTGAAAGTGATTGGAGAGCGACTTACGCCCCTCTTACGCCCACCATTTCCCCAAACACATCCAATCAAAATTTTGAGATATCCATTTTGTTCAAAGTAGTTGAAAGTTCTGGAAATTAGGTCTTTTAGGATGATAACCCCCTCAGAGCCCTTAGTGCAAGGGTTGTAAGTTATGCCCTGGGGGCATATAAGGTTTATGTAGAAAGTTGTTATTAATTAAAAAAAAAATTCCACAAATTAAGTTTTTCAAAGAAAAGTAAAGAACTCCGTTAAACTAAAAATGAGCAAAAATAAAATCAAATAATCTACCAAGCGTGAAACTACCACAAGTCAGCATCGATAAATAAATGAAACCCAAAACAAACAGAAATTACAATAAATAACCGAGTCAAACTCAAAACGAGCAGAAATTATCATAAGTTGAGCTCAAAGCCCCTATGCCTTCCCAAGGCCAGAACAAAATTTGCGCTTTACTGATAAAAATATAAATGTTTTTACTTTTATAACTTCAATAAATCAAATAATACTAATATTGTGATTACTAAATATGAGTATATGTATATTGAACTGACAATGCAGATTCATTTGTATTATTTTTAGAAAAGTGCAAATTTTGTTCTAACCTTGGGAAGGCATAGGGGTTTTGAGTCCAACTTATGTTACTTTCTGCTCGTTTTGGGTTTGACTAGTTATTTATTGTAATTTCGTTTTGGGTTTCATTTATTTATCGATGCTGATTTGTGGTAGTTTCATGCTTTGTAGGTTATTTGATTTTTGCTCATTTTTGTTTAATGAAGTTCTTTACTTTTCTTTGAAAAACTTATTTTTTGGAAAAAGTTTTTTTTTAATTAATATCTGTTCGTTTTATATTGACGTAGTATTTTCAGGGGAAAAGAAAATAATAGTTTAAATCTTTTCGTTTTTTAAACTTTATAGTTTGGCCTGCTATTTGTATGCTGGAGAAAAATTTTCAGCAATTTTTAATAGCATACACCCTTTTAAAAATCTGGACACAAATAGTAGTGTTTAATTTAGTTTCACACCTCCTCTAGTTGACCTGAAATGGAAAACTTGATACCATTCGCAAAAAAATATGTTTCTTTCTTTGATACCTTGGATACACTTACGCCATTTTGATTTGGTTAAATTTTAAGAGCAGAAGTCGCCCTGAAAGTTTGAATATAATACCCTCAGTCGCTCTTGGGATACTGCTGAGATGCCTTATTGGGGAACAGCATTAACACAGTGCATTTTGATTTATTCTTAAGGCAACATTTAGTTTTTTCAACATAAGGAGCAAATTGGAGGGTGGGAGGGGGATTAGTTGCCCTCTAATCACTTTCGACTATTAAAAAAGGCATCAGTCCTTTCTATTTTCAATCGAATGAGCCATTTTCGAAGTTACCACGACAACTCATTCAATACAAAGTGCCCTAGTCTAAACAACAACAGCAACAAAAAAATAATTATACACACATCGATCTTTACTATAAAAATGCCAAGCCTTCCAATCACTTTCGACTATTAAAAAGGGCAATAGGCTTTTCGATTTCCAATCAAATGAGCCCTTTTTGAAACGACAACGCTTTCTATATAAACCTTATATGCCGCCAGGGCATAACTTACAACCCTTGCACTGAGGGCTCTGAAGGGGTTATCATCCTAAAAGACCTAATTTCCAGGACGCTCAACAACGTTGAACAAAATGCATATCTCAAAATTTTGATTGGATGTATTTTGGAAAATGGTGGGCGTGAGGAGGGCGTTAGTCGCTATCCAATCACTTTCAACTATTAAAACAGGTAATAGCCCTTTCAGTTTCCAATTTAATAAGCCCTTTTGAAGTTTCTACGACAACGCTTTCAATAAAAACTTTATATGCCCCAGGGAATAACTTACAACCCTTGCACTGAGGGTTCTGAAGGGTTATCATCCGAAAAGAAAAAAATTTCAGAACTTTCAACTACTTTGAACAAAATGGATATATCAAATTTCAATTCGATGTGTTTGGGAAAATGGTGGGCATGAGAGGGGCGTTAGTCGCTATCCAATCACTTTCATCTATTAAAAAAAGCACTAGCCCTTTCAATTTCCAATTGAATGAGCCCTTTTAAAGTTTCTACGACAACGCTTTCAATAAAAACTTTATATGCCCCCAGGGTCTAACTTACAACCCTTGCCCTGAGGGCTGTGGGCGGAGGGTTTGTCATCCATAAAGACCTAATTTCCAAAACTTTCAACTACGTTGAATAAAATGACTATCTAAAAATTTTGATTGGATGTGTTTGGGGGAATGATTGGCGGGGGGGCGGGTGGTATAGTTGCTCTCCAATCACTTTCGACTATTAAAAAGGGCACTAGCCCTTTGAATTTCCAATCGAATGAGCCCCTTTTGAGGTTTCTACGACAACAACTTCTATAAAAACCTTATATGCCCCCAGGGCATAGCTTAAAACCCTTGCCCTTAGGGCTGTGGGGGAGTGTCCTCCTCAAAAATATATTTTCTATCTGGAAATCAACTACGCTGAACAAAATGGCTATATCAAAATATTGATTGGATATGTTTGGGGAAATAATGGGCGCGGGGGGGCTAGTTGCCCTCCAATCACTTTCGGCTATTAAAAAGGGTACTAGTCCTTCGAATTTCCAATCGAATGAGCCTTTTTTGAAGTTTTTTCTACAACGCCTTCTATAAAAACGTTATATGCCCCCAGGGCATAACTTAAAACCCTTTCCCCGGGGTTGTGGGGGAGTGTCCTCCTCAAAAACATATTTTCTATCTGGAAATCAACTACGCTGAACAAAATGACTCTCTCAGAATTTTGATTGGATGTGTTAAGGGGAATGATGGGCGTGGGAGGGCTAGTTGCCCTCCAATCACTTTCGACTATTAAAAAGGATACTAGCTCTTCGAATTTCCAATCGAATGAGCCTGTTTTGAAGTTTTTATGACAACGCCTTCTATAAAAACCTTATAAATCCCCGAGCATAACTTAAACCCTTGCCCTGAGGGTTATTGGGGAGTGTCCTCCTCAAAAAAATATTTTCTATCTGGAAATCAACTAAGCTGAACAAAGTGGGTATCTCAAAATTTTGATTCGATGTGTTTGGAGGAATGATGGGCGTGGGGGGGCTAGTTGCCCTCTAATCACTTTCGACTATTAAAAAGGGCACTAGTCACTCCAATTTCCAGTCGAATGAGCCCTTTTAGAAGTTTCTACGACAACTCCTTCGATACGAAATGCCCGGGTAAGGCGGAAAAAAAAACATTGTGCCCACATCGTTCTTTACTTAGGCAGCGCTAGCACGCTGCCTATGATGTTTACGCCCATAGATTTTGAAGTCGCAAAATACGTCCTCGATATTTTTCAAATAAGCTATTTTGATAACCTAAGCATACGTTGTGTCTTTCGATTTAGAATGCAGTTAACGATGGACAGGTTTTGAATCACATACAGGGACAATTTAATTCGCCTCCCTCAGACGAGCTCTCTCGAATTGTGCCCCCTTTGTCCAGCCGACAAGGCAGACGCGAAGGCACACAGCTCGGTCCAATTATCTAGAGGATACGCCGAAAACCGGGTACTTGAGGAGCAGCTTCATCCGGCGTTGCACTTCTATCTGGAACGATCTTCCTGGGGATATTATCCCTGCAAATCCCTATGTTGACACCTTCAAAAGAAGGTTCAATAGACATTTAAAACCTCGAGGTCATTGAAAGAGGTAAATGAATAGTGGCATATCAGATACTTTGAAGTCCTGGCGCCGTGAATATTGGAATTAAAAAAAAAATGTAATGGATTGTATGTCTTGCACAATATGTATTTTACCTTTAGAAAACTTTGGTTTTCGGGTACAAAAGAATTGATTTGCATAATATTTGATTAGTTGTTTCCACTTTGGGGTTGCTACATTATGAAGTCAACCTATACCTTGCAGAGCCGTCATCTTAATTCAAATCTATTCGCCTTTTAATTGTCCAAAACTATCTGCCTGTTTTTCAGGGGATGTTTTCTGGACTGATTCCTCTCCAAAACTTCCAGGTTTTTACAGTTTTCCCCACCTTTCTCTGTTTCTGCTGCATAGCCTGTCCTGTTTTAGGAGATTCAAACGGTCCCTGTGCCTGGTCACCAAAAATATGGTGACCAGGTCACCAGGTCACCAGATCACCTGGTCACCAAATATGGCGCCAAGTCCTCCTCCCTCCCCTCCAAAAAAAATATTAAACAGTAGTGTTTTTTGTCGGACTGGGGAAGAGCATGAGGGGCGTTGGGAGGGAGCGGGTTTCCTTTTGATTGTCTTGTAACAATCACAAGTCACAAGACCTGCATCATATTCATATTTATAAGCCGGGAAGAAGAGCCTTTGGAATCCCCAACCATGCAGAAAAATCCCTACATGAATCTGATTCCAAAAATATGTAGTAAGTCCATCTTTCTACTAAAATGCATCTACGAAACCTTTATTTTAAACCTGTCAACTGTATCACTCTGTGTCCGTGTCATGGCAATCTGCCATCTGTATTATCTGTGTCCTTGAGAGGCAGAATTTCTTGGATATTTCGACTATTCTCATTAAAAATGTCGAAGAATGCTTAGCTAAATTGTAAAAATATTGATCCAATGTAATGTAGGGTTGCGTTGGCACCCCAATTCACAATGGGTGGTTCACTGCCTTTTTATCGGCTTTGTCCGTGTAAAGCAACTAAAACACTAATTTACGACCGAATGGGTGTCCTCTCCCAACTTTCTACGATCGTCCTTTTTAAATGCATGATGAAGCCAGGGAAAAAATATTGCTTTTTAAGTGAGAGGCTATTGCTTTTAAAATGTCAATGCAATAATGTTGACTATAAATTGTATCCATGATTTGTATCCAGGCACGTACTCAGAATCCTTTTCCAGATAGCCAAATAATAAAAAATACTTCATATTTAATTAAGGATATTTTGGAATATCAAGAGGAGGTCAGGAAATGGTTCTCCCTTGGTATGTCCCAGCATGAAAATATGAAATAAAGCGCCAATGACGCAGTAGGTTTTAGACTTTTACAGTGAGAGAAGTAGGTCATACCCAAACTCTTGTTTGTAGTGATTTTTGTTCGTTTCAAGCTTAATGATTTGCATATTTAATTCAAGTTTCACTCGTTTTAAGATGTTTTTATTACTTTACATTAATATCTATTGTATGTTGTTTGCATTTATTGTTTATTTAATTTCTGTTCGTTTCAAGTTTCATTTATATTTCGGTAGGAAAATATTTTTTTTCGTTTTAAGATTGATTTTCATATTCAATCTAAGCATCACTCGCTTTAAGATCTATTTATTTATTTATATTATTACTTGTTGTATGTTTTTGCTATGATTGTTTATTTAATTTATGTTCGTTTTGGGTCTCATTTATTCTTTAATAGTAATTTCTGGTCGTTTTGAGTTTGAATTTTAAAAGGTATTTTAATCTGCTGAGCTTAAGTTTAAAACAGCCTTTACTTTTCTTTGGCACTGGGGGGATGTGTCAACACCGGAGTTTTTGTTATATGACCTTTGAGCTATTTTGAAAAAAATGGCTCTCAGATTTCTTATCGGATGGGTTTGAGGAAAATGGGGCGTGGAGAGGGGGCTAGTTGACCTCCGATCTCTTTTGACTCTTAAAACGTAAACGAGAACTTTCAATTTCTAATCATATGAGCCCTCACCGAAATTTATACGAGCATACCTTCCATAAGAACCATATATGCCCCCAGAGCAATACTTACAACGCCTGCCCCGGGCCCTGGGGGTTTCTGTCGACACTGAAGTTTTTCTTATCTGACCTTTGAACTATTTTTAACGAAATTGACCTACGTAAACGAGTTTTCGTTATATGATCTTTGAGCTATTTTTAACAAAATGGCTGCCTCAAATTTTTATCAGATGTGTTTGGGGAAAAAGGGCTTGGGGCCAGTTGCCCTCTTATCACTTTTTACTCTTAAAAAGGGCACTAGAACTCTCGATTTCCAATCGAATGAGCCCCCTTTGAAGTTTATACGACGACCCCTTCCATATCAAGTGCCTCTGAAAAAAAATAAATAGAGTATGGGGGAGGCTAGCTGCCCTCCAATCACTTTCGACTCTTAAAAAGTGAATTACAACTTTCAATTTCCAATCAAATGAGCCCACTATGAAGTTTATACGAGCATCCCTTCCATAACAACCAAATATGTCCCCAGGGCATAACTTACAACGCCTACCCCCGGGCCCTGGGGGGCTGTGTCGCCAGTGAAGTTTTTGTTATCTAACCTTAGAACTATTTTTAACAAACATCTATCACAAAATTTTTATCTGATGCATTTAGGGCGTGGAAGAGGGGGGAGGGCTAGTTCCCATCTGATCTCTTTTGATTTTTAAAAAGTGAACAAGAACTTTCAATTTCCAATCAAATGAGCCCTCTCCGAAGTTTATACGTGCATACCTTCCATAAGAACTATATATGCCCCTAGAGCATTACTCATAACGCCTGCCTCCGGGCCCCGGGGGGGTTGCGTCGACACAGGAATTTTTCTTATCTGACCTTTGAACTATTTTTAATGTAATGGCTATTATATAAATTTTATTTGATGGGTTTAGGGAAATAAAGGTTTGTGGGGGGGGGGGCTAGTTGCCCTCTTATATCTTTTGACTCGTAAAAATTGAACTAGAACTTTGAATTTCCTAGGAAATGAGCCCTCTCTGAATTTTATACGAGCATCCCTTTCATAAGAACCATTAATGCCCCCAGGATAACACTTACAACGCCTATCCCCCGGACCCTGGGGCAAGTTTTTGTTATCTAATTTTTGAACAATTTCCAAAAACTGGCTATCTCAAAATTTGTAGCGGATGGTTTAGGGGAAAAAAGGCTTGGGGGGCTTGTTGCCCTTAACTTTCTTGACTCTTGAAAAGTGAACTAGAACTTTCAATTTCCAATCAAATGAGCCCTCTATGAAGCTTATACGGTCATCCCTTTCATAAGTCAGTCCTTTCATAGGTCATCCCTTTCCCCCGGGCCCTGGACGGTTGTATTGACTCCGGAGTGTTTCTTATCCGACCTTTGAACTATTTTTAAAAAAATTTCTATCTTAAAATTTTCGTCAGATGGGTTTGGATAAAGAGGGCGTGGGGGACTAGCTGCCCTCGGATCTCCTTTTACTACTAAAAAGTCAGCTCAAAATTTTAATTTCCAATCAAATAAAGCCTCTCTGAAGTTTATATGAGCATCCCTTTCATAAGAACCATATATTGTCCAGGGCATAACTTGCCCTGCCCCCTGGCAGGGCAAGTTATGCCTGCCCCCGGGCCCTGGGGGGTTGTGAAGACACCTGAGTTTTTTTATCTGACTTTTGAGCAATTTTTAACTTAATGGCCATCTCAAAATTTTTATTGGATGCATTTGGGGGGAAAAGGGCCTGGTGGGGGGGGCTAGCTGCTGTCCAATCTCTTGTGACTCTAAAAAACTGAACTAGGACTTTCAATTTCCAATCAAATGAGCCATCTCTGAAGTTTTTACGAGCATCCCTTCAATAAGAACCATATTCCACCAGGGCATAGATTACAACACCTGCCCACGGGCCCTGGGGTGCTGTGTCGACCCCGAAGTTTGCGTTATATGGTCTTTGAACTATTTTGTGAAAAAAGCTGTCTCAAAGTTCTTATCGGATGGGTTTGAGGAAAAAAGGGCGTGATAGGGAGGACTAGGTACCCTCCAATTTCTTTTGACACTTAAAAAATGAACTAGAACTTTCACTTTCCAATCAAATGAGCCCTCTTTGAAGATTATACGAGTATCCCTTCCATAAGACCCATATATGCCCCCATGGCATAACTTACAAGCCTGCCTCCGGCCCTGTGGGTTGTGTCGACACCGGAATTTTTGTTTTATGACCTTTCAACTATGTTTAACAAAATAGCCATCTTAAAATTTTTATTGGATGCATTCGGGAAAAAGTGTTTATTGGGGGAGCTGGTTAATATCTTTTGACGCTTAAAAAATGAACTAGAACTTTGAATTTCCAATCAAATGAGCCTTCTCTGAAGTTTACACGAGCATTCCTTCCAAAAGAACCACATATGCCCCCTGAGCATAACTTATAACCCTTGCCCCTGAAGACTGTGGGGGGAGTGTCCTGCTCAAACATATAATTTCCAGAACTTTCAACTACGTTGAACAAAGTGGCCATATCAAATTTTGATTGGATGTGTTTGGGGAAATGGTGGGCCTGGAAGGGGTGTTATTTGCCTTCCACTTTCGACTATTAAAAAGGGAACTAGCCATTTAAATTTCCAATCGAATGAGCCCTTTCTGAAGTTTCTACGACAATACTTTCTATACAAAACCCTATATGCCCCCAGGGCATAACTTACAATCCTTAACCTGAGGAATGTGGGGGGGGGTTGTTATCCTCTAAGAACTAATTTCCTAAATTTTCAACTACGTTGAACAAAATGGCTATCTCAAAATTTTGATTGGATGTGTTTGGGGCAAAGGTGGACGTAAGAGCACTTGATCAATCTTTTCATTACCCAAAGTCACCTTTTCATCTTCACATATTCCTAGCCTTAGTGACTTAGTCTTCTTAACATTAATTTTCAAACCTATTCTAGCACCCTGAACTCGCAAAACCTCTAAATTTCATTTATTTTGCTAACACTTTCATCTAGGATGATTAAATCATCAGCATAATCTAATTCCAGGAGACTTTTCCCTCGCCATCTGATTCCGTGGTCTCCCATTGCCTTTTCTGTGCTCCTTAATACAAAATCCATCTAAATAATCCATATAAAGGGAGATAGAACACAGCATTGCTTAACTCCTAATTTAATACAAAACCAGCTGCTAGCCTCATTTCCTATCTTAACCGCAGCCGTATTATTCTCGTTCATAGCACTAATCACTTTAATGTATTTTTCTGGTATACCATACAAGGATAAAACCTTTGCTAAAGCTATTCTATCAACAAAATCGAACGCTTGCTCATAATCTATAAAACTAAGGACCAAAGGTGTTTGGAAACTTAGGAACTACTCAATTATTAACCAAAGAGTGAAAATTTGGTCAATGCATCCTCTACCTTTTCGAAAACCGCACTGTTCTTCTCTTAAAACTTTGTCTACGGCATCTCTCATTCTAAATAGTATCATATTACTAAGTAATTTGCTACCTACAGAGACCAGACTAATGCCTCGATAATTACCACACTCACTTTTATCACCTTTCTTATAAAGTGGCTTAATTAAGGTTTTCTTAATATCATTTGGTACTTCCCTTTCTCAAAAATCGTATTCATAATCTTCAGTAACTTGTTTCTGACCTCAAAGCCACCATATTTAAGAAACTCATTTACTACCCTATCAGCCTGGAGCCTTAATATTTAATAATCCTTTTAGTACTGTCGTTAATTCTTCCTCGCAAAACAAACCTTCCCTCACATCCAAGGTATCACAAACTTTTTCATTTTCCTCCATATCTTTATCTGCAACTCTGTCTTGGCTTATTAAGTTTTAAAAATATTTTTCCCATCTCTCTTAAATTCTTTCCTTATTGTTAATTATGGTCCCAGTCGCATCTATTTTACTGAGACATTGATAGACAGAGCCCTCACTCTCAATTTATGGAATCTCAAGTACAACATTTTACTGTTATGCAGTCTAGCTGCATCTTCCAGATCCTCGGCAATTTTATCCATGGCTCCCACTTCCCACTTCATTTGTTCATTTTTTAATGCTTTCTCCGCTTTCTTTACATTCCTTTTGTCTTCATGTGATCTATCACTCAGATAATTCATGTACAAGTCCTTTCTCCTTTCTATTAAACATAAAGCTTTTTCACTAATATTCATAGCTGCAGTCCTAGCTTTCTTCCCTAGGACACCTTCAGCAACTTCACAAATTATTTTTCTAAAATTATTCCAACCATCTTCCACATTGTCAAATTTTAAACTCTTAAGTTTAGTATTCAACTGTTCCTGGAAAGTTTCTCTCAAATTCTCATCCTGGAGTCAACCAACATCATAACTTCCCAGGAGATAGTTACCCTTCCGAAATTTGAGCTTCAAATTAACCCTTGACACTACTAGATGGCGCTCTTTACTTTTAACATCAATAACAGTACTCCTGTATACCCTAGTATCCTGTATTGATCCTGCCAGTCTTCGGTTTACTATAACATAATCAATAAGGTTTTCTGTCATACCATCACCTGAATACCATGTTAACTTATTAGCCATTTTATGACCAAACACCGTGTTGGTTATAACTAGATTGATGTACCTACAAAATTGCAAAAGTCTGTATCCATTGCTGTTTTCTTTTTCTACACCAAGTTTGCCTAGGCTAGGATACCATCTATCCCTATTTCTACCGACCTGGGCGTTAAAATCCCCTAGTAAAAACATCCTATTTCTGCCTGGGACCCTGTCTATTTGCTCCTGTAACAGTAAGTAAAATTCACCTGAGTCACTGGTTTCTCCGTAAGTTGGTTCTACAGGGGCGTATACTACTATAACTGATACCCTGAACTTTCTAGTCATGAAATGAGCAATTAGTATTCTATTATTACTACCTTCCCAGCCTAAACAAGACTTAGCAGCTTCCTTAATCATCAAGAGCCCTACTCCCTGTCTATGTACCCCATCCTTCCCGCCTGTGTAAACATATTCTATATCACCTAATTTCAGGCTTCCTACCTCTGGGATATGGGTTTCTGAAACCCTAATAAGTCCAGTTCGAATCTTCTGAATTCGTCAGTCAAAATGTTGATACGACGGTCATTTTTTAACGTCGTAACATTCCAAGTTCGAATTATTGCTCACATATAAAGATAGTATATATGACATAGTATCTCATATAGTAGTATATATGAGTAGTATCAATAATATATACGAGTAGTATCTCTAGTTGAAGTAGTATCTGTTCTAATAAGCAAGCACTTTCTCCGTCTTTTTTTAACAAGTTGTATTTGCGGGTTTTGTCATTATTCCCGACCATTCAAAATATTATTAATGGTTGTCATATGGACAACCGTTAAATTTTCCTATTTGTTAATATTTTCTATCTCAAATTCATTTAAATTAACAATAAAAGAGAATGTGCGTTCGGCTTCTATTAATTTTCAAAAGCATCTAGTCTCTATCAAAATGGTCAAAAATGTAAATAATAACACAGGGCCGGAAACTAGAAAATAAACTGTCATCCATTTTAAATTCTAAATGGTTAAATTAAATCCAGTTGAATGACTATGCACAAAATGACACTGCTTGCACAAAATAAGTCATTAAACTAAACCCCCAAATTATAACCTTGTAATTTCACTTTCTTCTTTTGGTTGATGGCGTCAGAAAGAAATACTACTTTTTGAGAATAACAAGGGCACCAACTCACAAAAAAGTAGGAGTGAGGAAAGGAACTTTTTCTATATTCTTATGAAGGTAAAAAAAATATATTTTTCAAATCTAATTTTTTTATTGAAAATACAGAATAAGTTATTTTTCAAAATCTAGGGGTTAGTTTGTTAGTCATCAATTTTCAGCTTTGTTATCAACTTTTATTCTGGGAAAAAAACAATCCAGAATAACAGCTACTCTTACCAAGACCACTCCTAGGAAGGGGCCCTGTTGCCCTCTAGTTACTTTTGGCTCTAAAAAGGGGCACTAGGGCTTTCAATATCCAGTCGAATCTGGGGGAATATTTTCTCCCAGATTCGACTGGGGGAATATATAAGTATTTCAAATTTATAGTTTTGGTAGCTCGACCTCTTTCGTCTCATGGGCTGGGGATTGAGTTGCAATTTATATCGATAGTTCTTAGTGATGTCTTTTTTAGGGGGGGTCAAGTGGCGCAATGGTCCCCAATAGTTTGGAGAAAAATTATTATGTAGCCCACGCGCCATGACTCCCTGGATTTGGACCCCTCTCTCTCCCCCCTCCCAATAAAAACGCTGAAACTACGGCCCTGATAGTTCTTACCTCTTAAGTTAGACAGAAGTAGCGTTTCCTTCCACCGTTTTAAGAGCGTGCACGAGCAAAAAATAAGCTAATTATTTTTAAACAACTAGTCAAATAGTTCGTTGTAACGAACTATAAGTAAGGAGCGACGCGGCTCAATAGTAACCGAAAGATACTTTGATATCAATAGATGTCTCAAAAGAATTGGCCTATTATGATGATTCCAAATATATAAGATTCATTAAGGTACGTTTTACTCATCAAAGGATAAGAGCACTTGACCGTGAGTGAGAAAATTTGCCTGATTTTTGAAAAAAGGGGGGAAACCCTCTAAGGGTCAATGAATCTTAATAAAAATCGCACCATCAAATTAAGCATTTTAGAAAACCCTACTGTAGAGGTTTCAAGCTCCTATCTTTAAAAATGTGGAATTTTGCATTTTTTGCCAAAAGAAAGATCAAGGATGCGTGTTCATTCGTTTTTTTTTGTTGTTTTTTTTTAAGGGGTGATCGCATCAAACCAGTAGTCCTAGAATATCGGAAGAAGACTCATTCGAAAGGAAAATAAAAGTTCAAGCGCCCTTTTTAAGTGACCAAAAGTGTGGAGGGCAAACTAGCCCTCCTTCCATGCAAATTTTTCCACCAAAATAGTTCAATCGAAATTTTGAGATAGCCATTTTGTTCAGCATAGTTGAAAGGTGCAGTAACCTTTATGTCCCGAGGGAACATAGGGTTTTTATGGTAAGGTTGGTCGTATAAACTTCGGAAGGAGCTAATTTTTGCAGATAGGGGCTTGAAAAATCTACATTAGGGTTTTCTGTTACGCTGTATCTAATGGTTTGATTTTTATTAAAATTCTATCATTTTTAGTGTGTGTTTCCCCCTTTTTTCGAAAATAAGGCAAATTTTTCAGGCTCGTAACTTTTGATGGTTTAGACTAAATTTGATGAAACTTACATATTTAAAATCAGCATAAAAATCCGATTCTTTTGATGCATCTACTGGTATCAAAATTCCGTTTTTTAGAGTTTCGGTTACTATTGAGCCGGGTCACTCCTTACTTACAGTTCGTTACCACCAACTATTTGAAAAACCGAAAAGATATAAATATTTTCTTCCCATAAAAAAGACTGTGGTATGTCAATAAAAAACGAGCAGAAATTCATTTTAAAATATTTTTCCACAAAACAAGTTTTTTAAAGAACAGTAAAGAAATAAAGTCAAATAATCTTCAGCATAATTTGTGCTCTACTGAAAACCAAATACATTTTAAATGTTTTAACTTTTTTACTTTAATAAATAAAAAGCTATCATAACTTTAAGGAATAAATATCAGGAAACAAAATTTTGTTCCACGCAGTTCAAAGTTCAGGAAATTATACCTTTGAGCAGGACACTCCCCCCACAGTCGTCAGGGCAAGGGTTATAAGTTATGCCCTGGGGGCATATAAGGTTTTTATTGAAATCTGTGTCGTAGAAACTTGAAAAAGGGCTCATTCGATTGGAAATTCAAAGGTCTAGTGCCCTTTTTAATAGTCGAAAGTTATTTGAGGGCAACTAACCCCCCTATCACGCCCATCTTTTCCCCAAACACATCCAATCAATATTTTAGATAGCCATTTATTGAACGTAGTTGAAAGTTTTGGAAATTAGGTCTTTAAGAATGACAACCCCTCCCCCCCAAAAAAAAACCTCAGGGCAAGGGTTTTAAGTTATGCCCCGGGGGCATATAAGGTTTTAATTGAAGGCGTGGAAACTTCAAAAGGGTTCATTTAATTGGAAATTGAAAGGGCTAGTGCCTTTTTAAATAGTTGAAAGTGATTGGATAGCGACTAAAACCCCTCTCAAGCCAACCATTTTCCCAAAAACATCCAATCAAAATATTGAGACATCCATTTTGTTCAACGTAGTTGAAAATTTTTGAAATTATTTCTTTTAGGATGATAACCCCCCTCAGGTCCCTCAGTGCAAAGGTTTTAAGTTAAGCCCTGGGGGCATATAAAGTTTATATGGAAAGTTGTTATAGAAATTTCAAAAAGGGCTCATTTGACTGGAAATTGAAATTGCCCTTTTCAATAGTCGAAAGTGAGTGGAGAGTAATTAACCCCCTCTATCGCCCACCATTTCCCCAAAACATTCAATCAAAGTTTAGAGATAGCCATTTTGTTCAACGTAGAAAGTTCTGGATATTATGTATTTAAGGATGACAAACCCCCCAGAGCCCCAAAGGCAAAGGTTGTAAGTTCTGCCCTGGGGGCATATAAGATTTTTATAGATAGAGTTGCCGTAGAACTTCAAAAAGGGCTCATTCAATTGGAAATTGAGAGGTATGGTGCCCTTTATGATAGTCGAAAGTGATTGGAGGGTAGCTAACCCCCCTCTCACGCCCACCATTCCTCCAAACACCTCCAATCAAAATTTTCAGATAGCCATGTTGTTCAAGGTAGTAGAAAATTCTGGAAATTAAGTCTTTGGGAATGCCCTCCCAGCACTCAGGGCAAGGTTTGTAAGTTATGCCCTGGGGATATATAAGGTGTTTATAAAAAGCGTTGTCGTTTCCAAAAAGGTTCATTAGATTAGAAATCAAAAGTCCTAGTGCCATTTTTAATAGTCGAAAGTGATTGGAAGGCTTGACCTTTTTATAGTAAAGATCGATGTGGGTATAATGTATTGTTTGTTGTTGTTGTTGTTGTTTAGACCAGGGCACTTCGTATCGAAGGAGTTGTCGTGGGAACTTCGAAAAGGGCTCATTCGATTGGAAATAGAAAGGATTGATGCCATTTTTAATAGTCGAAAGTGATTGGAGGGCAACTAATCCCCCTTCCACTCCCACCCTGTCACGCCCAACCTCCCATTTGCCCATTATGTTGAAAAAACTAGATGTTGCCTTAAGATTAAATAAAAATGCACTGTGTAAATGCTAATTCTCAATAAGGCATCTCAGCAGTATCCCAAGAACGACTGACGTATTATGTTCAAACTTTCGGGGCTACTTCTGCTCTTGAAATTTAACTAAATCAAAATGGCGGAAGTGTATCCAAGCTATCAAAGAAAGTAAACAGATTTTTTTGCAAATGGTATCAAGTTTTCCATTTCAGGTCAACTAGAGGAGTTACGAAACTAAATTAAACAGTACTATTTGTGTCCAGATTTTTAAAAGGGTGTGTGTTGTTAAAAATTGCTGAAAATTTTTCTCCAGCATACAAATAGCAGGCCAAACTATAAAGTCTTAAAAAATGAAAGGATTTAAAGTATTATTTTCTTTTTCCCTGAAAAAACTATGTCAATGTAAAACGAACAGAAATTAATTTAAAAAAAATTTCCACAAAATAAGTTTTTCAAAGAAAAGTAAAGAACTCCATTTAATAAAAATGAGCAAAAATAAAATCAAAAAATCTACCAATTGTGAAACTACCACAAATCAGCATCGATAAATAAATGAAACCCAAAACGAACAGAAATTACAATAAATAACTGAGTCAAACTCAGAACGAGTAGAAATTAACATAAGTTGGGCGCAAAACCCCTATGCCTTCGCAAGGCCAGACCAAAATTTGTACTTTACTGAAAAAATACAAATGAATGTATTGGGATGCCTAATTGGGAATTAGCACTATCATAGTGCATTTTGATTTAATCTTAAGGCAACATTTAGTTTTTAAACATAATGGGCAAATGGGAGGGTGGGAGTGGAAGGGGGGCTAGTTGCCTCCAATCACTTTCTACTATTAAAAAGGGGATCAGCCCTTTCTATTTTCAATCGAATGAGCCCTTTTCGAAGTTCCCACGACAACTCCTTCGATACGAAGTGCCCTAGTCTAAACAACAACAACAACAAAAAATAATACATTGTACCCACATCGATCTTTACTATAAAAATGTCAAGCCTTCCAATCACTTTCGACTATCAAAAAGGGCACTAGGCCTTTCGATTTCCATTCGAATGAGCACTTTTGGAAACGACAACGCTTTCTATAAACACCTTATATGTCCCCAGGGCATAAATTACAACCCATACCCTGAGGTCATTTTCAAAGACCTAATTTCAAGAACTTTCTACTACGTTGAACAACATTACTATCTGAAAATTTTCATCGGATGTGTTTCAAGGAATGGTAGGCGTCAGAGGGGGGTTAGTTACGCTCCAATCACTTTCGACTATTACAAAGGGCACTAGCCCTCTCAAATTCGGATTGAATGAGACCCTTTTGAAGTTTTACGACAACTCTATCTATAAAATCTTATATGCCCCCAGGGCATAAACTACAACCTTTGCCCTTGGGGCTCTTGGGGGTTTGTTATCCTTAAATACATAATTTCCAGAACTTTCAACCATGTTGAACAAAATGGCTATCTCTAAACTTTGATTGAATGTTTTTGGGGAAATGATGATTGTAAGAGTGGGATTAAATACTCTCTACTCACTTTCGACTATTAAAAATGGCAATTTCAATTTCCAATCAAATGAGAGCTTTTTGAAATTTATATAACAACTTTCGATTTAAACTTAAATGCCCCTAGGGCATAACTTACAACCCTTGCACTGAGGGCTCTGAGGGGGTTATCATCCTAAAAGACCTAATTTCCAGAACTTTCAACTACGTTGAACAACATGGATATCTCAAAATTTTGATTGGATGTGTTTGGGAAAATGGTGGGTGTAAGAGGGGCGTTAGTCCCTATCCAATCACTTTCAACTATTAAAAAAGGCACTAGCCCTTTCAATTTCCAATTCAATGAGCCCTTTTGAAGTTTCTATGACAACACTTTCAATAAAAACTTCATATGCCCCCAGGGCATACCTTACAACCCTTGCCCTGAGGGCTGTGGGGGGAGGGGTTGTCATCCTTAAAGACGTAATTTCCAGAACTTTCAACTACGTTGAATAAAATGGCTATCAATAAATTTTGATTGGATGTGTTTGGGGAAAAGGTGGGCGTGAGAGGGGGGTTAGTTACCCTCAAATCACTTTTGACTATTAAAAAGGGTACTAGCCCTTTGAATTTCCAATCGAATTATTCCTTTTTCAAGTCTCTACGACAAAGATTTTAATAAAAACCTTATATGCCCCCAGGGCATAACTTATAATCCTTGCACTGAGGGTTGTGGGGGAGTTTCTTGGGAAAAGGTGGGTGTGAGAGGGGGTTAGTTGCCCTCAGATCACTTTCAACTATTAAAAAAGGTACTAGCCCTTTGAATTTCAAATCGAATAAGCCCTTTTTCAAGTTTTTACGACAAAGATTTCAATAAAAACCTTATCTCTATGTGTATCTATGTATAGTATCTCTATGTGTGTGTCGTCTATGTGTGTGTCGTCTCTGTTATTGTGTCGTCTCTGTGTGTGTGTCATTTCTGTGTCTTTGTAACGTCTCTGTGTGTGTTTCGTCTCTGTGCGTGTCGTCTCTGTGTGTTTGTCGTCTCTGTGTGTGTGTGTCGTCTGTGTTTGTTTGTGTCGTCTCTGTGTGTGTGTGACGTCTGTGTGTGTGTGTTGTCTCTGTGTGTTTGTCGCCTGTATGTGTGTGTCGTCTCTGTGTGTTTGTCGTCTCTACGTGTGTGTCGTTTATGTGTGTTTGTCGTCTCTGGTTTATGTCAGGTGAGGTCAGGGGGGCTAGTTGCCCTCAAATCACTTTCGACTATTAAAAAGGGTATTAGCCCTTTGAATTTCAAATTGAATGAGCCCTTTTTCAAGTTTCTATCACAAAAACTTCAATAAAAACCCTATATTCCCCCAGGCCATAACTTATAATCCTGGGCGTGGGGGGGCTAGTTGCCCTCCAATCACTTTCGACTATTAAAAAGGGCACTAGCTCTTTGAATTTTCAATCGAATGAGCATTTTTTGAAGTTTCTGCGACAACGCCTTCTATAAAAACCTTATATGCCCCCAGGGCATAACTTACAACCCTTGCCCTGAGGGTGGTGGGGAGTGTCCTCCTCAAAAATATATTTTCTATCTGCAAATCAGCTACGCTGAACAAAATTACTATCTCAAAATTTTGATTGGATCTGTTTGGGGGAACTATGGGCGTGGGGGGGCTACTTGCCCTCCAATCACTTTCGACTATTAAAAAGGGTACTAGCCCTTTGAATTTCCAATCGAATGAGTCTCTTTTGAAGTTTCTACGACAACGCCTTCTATAAAAACCTTATATGCCCCCAGGGCATAACTTAAAACCCTTGCCCAGAGGGTTATGGGGGAGTGTCCTCCTCAAAAACAGATTTTCTATCTGGAAATCAACTACGCGGAACAAAATGGTTATCTCAAGATTTTGAATGGATGTGTTTGGGGGAATGGTGGGCGTAGGGGGGGGGGGCTAGTTGCCCTCCAATCACTTTCGACGATTGAAAAGGGCACTAGCCAATCCAATTTCCAATCGAATGAGCCCTTTTCGAAGTTTCTACGACAACTCCTTCGATACGAAGTGCCCGGGTATAGAGAAAAAAAAAAAAAAACACATTGTGCCCACATCATTCTTTACTTAGGCAGCGCTAGCGCGCTGCCTATGATACGGTCAGTCAGCCGGGTATCCAGAACAATCCTTAAGCAATTTCTCTGGAAAACATCTAGCAAATCTTCATCCGCTTTTCTGAGCGCCCATGCTTCAGAGCCATACTTGACCACTGTCATCACTGTAGCTTCTAATATTCTAGTCTTGGTTTGCAGACTTATCTTCCTATTCTTCTAAACTTTTTTTTAACTGTGAGAAAACACCCTGAGTCTTGGCTATTCTACTTTTGACATCTTCACTACTATTAAAGTGAAATTTGATTCATTGATTTTTCAAGAGTAAAATTATATATATTATCTCCAGTAAACTGAAAATGTTTTTCGGGCCTTGGGACGGCTTAGGGATTTTGAGTTTGAATTATTTTAATTTCTGTTTGTTTTGAGGGTGAATCGAGTAATTATAGTACTTTTTATACGGTTTGGGTTTCACTTATTTATCGATGCTGATTTGTGGTAGTTTCACGCTTTGTAGATTAATTGATTTTATTTTTCTCATTTTTTGTTTAATGGAGTTCTTTACTTTTCTTTGAAAAACTTTTTTTGTGGAAAAAGTTTTTTAATTAATTACTTTTTAAATGAGTTCCCTCTTGATATTGTAAGGCAAATGGTTCAATGCAACCACTCATGGAGAAAAAAGTACCCACGAGAAAACATAAAAATCTATCGTTTTTGTAGATAGAGGCTTGAAGATCTGTACTGGGTGCTCTGATGTACTGAATGTGACGGCCTGGTCATAGTTGCAGCGATTGCTAAAATCTTTTTTTTTAATCTTTGTGTTGTTTTATTTGTTCTGTGTTTGCTTCAGTAAAATAAACTCATCAAGTGATTCAGGCACTTCGATTTTGGTCCTCAGAAAGACTCATTGCAAGAAGTCAAGCATATTTCTTTTCCAATAAAGCCGTCAATTACTCTGTTCACCATTGCATTAAACTCTATATAATCTGTTAGACTTAAAATTATCCATAAAGAAATATTCAAGAAGTTAAAACAGTTATTCATATTCATTTTTATCCTTTTTAAACGATATTAGGATCCAGTCTAATTGTATTTATTTCTTTTCAAGGTCAGTAAACGTGGATTGTGGTTCTTTCTTTGCTTCTGCGCAGAGATCTGCACTGTAAACAGTCTAGAAGGAGGTACTTCTTTGAAAAAACATTATATAAACTATCCTAATCCAAAGTACCTGCCTGTTGCACATCTCCGGCCAGCAGGACCTCCTATATTCTATCCGCCGTCCATTCAAAACCAGCGTACTCTGAAACAATTCATACCCTCTCTCAAGAACAAGCACAAGAAGTTAAACGGATATCCCCAAAACTCATATCCCAGTCATGGAGGGGTAAATCAGTATCCAGCACGACCAAATGGATACTCACCTTTACCTCAAGCACCCCAACCACATAAGTTACTACCACCTATTCGAGCAACATATAACACAATTCCAAATATTGCTACAAATCAGCGACCCCAATTCAAAAAAATACCTTTTCAGCAGAAAATCCCGAATAAATTAATAAATCATCAAAATACTGGCTACTTACCTTCAATCCCCAAAGCCCCTATTATCTCGAATGTTTATCCTGCAAGACGTCCTGAAAAAGCGCATGGATCTTATGACTACAGTCAAGGAACACTGTCATTGCCACCAGCCGTTTCTACTCCAGGATCTGGTTACCAATATGGTGGAATAAATGTTAACCTTCTTGCAGAGGGAGGGGGAGGATACGGAATTCTCCAGCCAGAAAGTGGTGGAGCATATGGAGGTACGTATGCTAATAGTCTCCCACAAAAGATGAACAGTTATGGTAATTTGGTGCCAAATAGTATATCTAATCTAACAAAAGTGTTGCCGCAAAGTGGAGCTTATGGGAGTCCAGCTATTGCAAGTACTGCTGGATATGTTTATTTTCCACAGCAGTCCAAGACTTTGAAATTCCTGCCACAAAATTATCATACTGCAAATGCTCAAAATGTAGTGCATCATTCACTTAAGCTAGGGCAGAATATTCACTACCCCATGGTAAACCAAGTTATACCAAAACCTGGAAAACAACCTGCTCAAGATATTCCTGTTTTAACTGGAAATTATCCAATTCATTTTCCCGTAGTTTTTAGAGACGATTTTGAGCACAAGAAAAACAAGCCTCCGTGACGTCACAAAACGAATTGAACATTGCCGAACGAATATGTAGTGATTGTGGTTTTTGTATCCAACGAATTTTTTTTGTCATTGCAACTTGTAGATGAGTTTGGGCTTGACTCTTCATTTTTTCACCATCATCAATAATTGCAATATGGCTGAAATAAACTTTGGAAATATAAACTTAAACTTTATGGAAAATAAAAAGAGGAAATTCAACGTCTTATTGAAAAATTATTGATTTTCAATATTTAAACACAAGATCTTTCTTTGATCACACTAGTTCTTTAATAAATCTGTTTAGCCATCAAAAATGGGGTGGGGAAAATGCTGTGCTTTTTTTCTTTTTTCTTTTTGTTTTTTGTTTATCCTTTCTCAGAATTAAACTCTGGCGTACGTGACTTGCTGCTGTGGAGGAATGCTAAAAATATTCCTCTTTTAACTGAAAAATATCCGATTGGTATCCCCATAGTTTTTTAGATGATTTTGAGCGCAAGAAAAACAAGCCTCCGTAACGTCACAAAACGGTTGAACACTGCCGAAGGAATATGTAGTGATTGTGTTGGTATTTTTTGTTGTTGTTGTTTTTTTTTTTTTGTCTTCAATGAATATTTTTTGTCAGTGCCACGTGTGGATCAGTTTCGGTTCAACTTTTCATTTCTTCACCATCGTCAATAAGAAATGTCTAAGTTAAGCTTTGTGAGAAAAAATTGCATTTATAGCAAATAATAAGAAGTTCAGCATTCTATTTAAAAATGACTGAATTTCCAATTTTTAAAAGAAAACTCTTTTTGATCGAACGAGTTATTAATGAATGTTGAGTAGTCATCAAAAACGATGTCAGGAAATGGCACTGGTCACAGTTAGTCTCTGCAATGGCGCTAAATTAGGATCTGTTAGAATCTGCTAAATTAGAATCCATCGGCTGATTTTATGCTTCCCAAATGTTTAGTTGTTGCATCACCTCTGCTTAATGTTTGATTTGTTTTTTTTTTGTATTTTTTTAACTTGGTTTTTAATAAAAGATTTATTGTTGTTTTTTCTGTTTCTTCTTCTTTTATAGCGCTGTTCTGGTTTTTTGCAAAGTGCAAAACTGTTTTTTGCAAAATTTTGCAAAGTGGGCACAACTGCTCTCGTTACGACTGTTCAAAATATTGTTACTTCAGTAATTTCTTAGATATAGCTGTCTTTCTATTTACACTTGAAAATGAAGTGAAAACATAATAACGAACAAAAGTTTTTATTAAGACTTTTTTTTTAGACTTTCGAAAACCTTTTTCTTCTAGAACATTGTTTAAAGTTTGCAAATTTATTTTTCTGGTATGGTTCGTACGTGTTCAAATAAAAGTTTAATGAGAAGGGTTTTGGTACTAAGCTATATTTTTTGCTACTTTCTAAATTTTGTTGATTAACTATAATAGCATTTTTTGTCCTAGATCTAAGAGCAATGAAATAGAATTGTCCTTTGCCAACCATGGGTTATCTGTGATTATTTTTCTCGATTAAGTGTCTTCCCATTTACAATCAACATAGAATAAAAATATTATAAAGGTACAAATTTAATTACCACAGTTAATATTCACTGTCTTAACTAAATTTCAGCAGATAATATTTTCTTATATTCTGATTTATAAATATTTTTTCACTCTAATTATTATATTATGCTTACTTTTCCTATCTGATCAGGTATGCCTACCTGACTACCCTGAGCAACTTCAAAACTGTTCCAATCAAGATTGCAACTACTGTTCATACGACGACTACTTCTGCCACCGCTACTTCACTCCCTATTAGTCCCTTCCAGACTGCTAACAACACCACTTATTCTGACTAGAACTATTCCTGCAATAAATACTCCTAAAATGATAATTTTACCACAACTGCTGCTATCAGGTTTCTATACTATTAGTTTCCATTAATATCTATTATTCATAAAGCTTATATCAATATATATATGTAAAATATTTATTAAAAACAAACAGAAACTACCTGAAATAAAACATATTTTTTCCCGAAAAAGCGTTTATTAGGCAGGAATTAATATTAATGAAGAAATAAATTATAAAACAAACTGAAGTTAGAACGAACGATGAGGTCAAACTTAAAACAAACAGAAATAGTCAAGAAAAGTTGGATGTTGCCGTCACCTTAAAACACCTCCCCCCCCCCAAGGATATTCAAGTGTTATTTGCTTTATATTAAAAAGTCATAAGGTTGATTAAATCGAAAATCTGTTTTGCCATTAGATATTTTTAATATTTTTAAGAAGATCTTATTTAAAAGATAGGAAGAAGAGAGAAAATTAAAAGTCTTTCTCTATAGTGAAACTAAATTAGGTATAACAACGTTCTTTCCTGGGAAACTGTTTTTTTTTTTTTTTTTTTTTTTTTTTTTTTTTTTTTTTTGCATATCTTCAGCTTGTATGGGAAAATGCATGAATATGAGGCTGCTTCTCCTCCACTCTCATAGCTGTAATGTAGACTAAGAATTAGGAGGGCGCTTTCCGTCTTTAAGAACTACTAGGCTAGTAAAAATGGTGAAGTATTGGCAAAAACTGTAAGTATAAAGAAGCACCGGTTAATGAAGGAAGTAATGGCGGAGTCTGCTAGACGGAAGATGAAGTTTGTGGATGGGGCAATTTTGAGTTCGGATGAAATGTTAAGTGAATAGGATGGGGATTTCGGAAGGGGTAGGGAAGTTGAATAGGTGTCTAAATAGGTACATTCAATTACAGTTAATTAGAAAATTCAGTTTTGGGTGTTCCAGATCCAAGCGGCTGTCTGTCTTGGTTTGTATTTTTGGGTTAAAGAGGCCTGGTGAGAGGAGGTATAACTCAGAGATAGGCTAACTAGGAATGATATTAATTGGGTAATCTCTTGTATTGGAAGATGTATTGAATGTTGAGTGAATGGGATAGGGGTTTCAGTAGGGGTAAGGAAGGTGAACAGGTATCTAAATAGGTAGGCTACATTCAATTACAGTTAATTAGAAAATTCAGTTTTGAGTATTCTAGATCCGAACGTCTGACTATATTGGCTTCCATTCTAGGGTAAAACAGGCACGGTGAGAGGAGGTATAACTTAGAACTGAGTTGTCTAGAAATTATATCAAATGGGTGATATTTTGTAAAAGAAGGGTTAGAATGAAGAGTAGTCTATACATCTGTCCGATGTGTGGAGAGCGAGAGGAAAATTTGTTGCATTTTCTGGGGAAAGTGTGAAGGGTTAAGGGATTTTATAAAGTTAGCTATTGGAGTGGGTGAGAAGGACATTGATGATAAAGTAATTGATGAAAATTGATGATAATGATGTGTTTTATTAGCAATAGGAATCTGGTGCAGCTTATTTGTGTGGGCCCGACCCACCGTGAGGGTGTTATTTCGGTTATTTTGCTATTTCATATGATAATCTTGTTTATATTAGTGTATATGAATGGTGTTTTTCTTCTTTTAATCATTTTGTTATGTTGTTTAATTGCTCAATCCTCGTGCCGGTGTGGCGTTGAGAGCGTCGTCAGCCTTTTATGTGAAGAGAGGTCAGCAGCAAAGGCCTCTGCATCAGACAGCAAAGTTCCAGCCTATTCCAGGAATTTCTCGAGACTGTCATTCAACCGGAACTTGGGTCTTCTTTTTGGACGTTTCTAGCCACTATGATTGATTCGAAGTTGTACAGAATCCGAGCTTGGATGTTGGAAGACAGTTGCAAAAAATGCCGGGACCTGCAAAGTGTCCGCTGGGCAACCTGGTGTAGCAAGGGCGACTGAGAAGTCGTACTTCGTTGGCAGTCATCTTTGACAAAGTCTGTCCATCGGGTTCCCTCATTTGTCCGAAGCCATTTAGATTGAAGAATGTCGAAATGGCACTGGACAGCTGCAGTTAGAGGCCAAGTTTCAGCTTTGTACAACCGGATCGAACAGACTGCTGCAAGGATCTTCATTTTGATGACTCCTTTGATTATTGGATTCTTCTTAACATGTCTCAGTCTACCGAAGACAGCAGAAGCATTGGCCGCAAGGGCAACAGCTCGACGGTCGATGCAGCCATGCGATGATATAACAGAACCAAGGTAAATGAAATGGCCAACCACTTCGACTTGGTTACTGGAGATAAAATAATTAAAATTGTCGGTGTCAGACTTTTGCTGTACTACCATGACTTTCACCTTCCTCCAGTTAATGGGTAGTCCGGTCCTAGCACCTATTTTCAGAAGCGTCTTCAGAGCCATGAGCAGCTGTGACTCGGAATTGGCAACTAGTACTATGTCATCAGCAAATTCCCAATAAGTGAAAACTATATCCCCGTGCTTGAGTAAGAAGCTCAGCTTCCAGGTCGTGCAAGTCAGAACATGATTTATAATACAGTTAAATAGCTCAGGAGCAACTGAGCTACCTTGCCTGACTCCGCTTCTTGTTAGAAAGAACGCGCTGCAACTACCGTCCACTTGTGCACAGCTCTCGGTCTCTTGATACATTGTCTTGATCAAGCGGACATATTCTGATGGGAGGCCGGTATTAGAAAGGATATTCCTTACAAAATCTTGATCAACAGAGTCAAATGCTGCCTTGAAATCAACAGAAGCAATGAAAGAGTGTTGGTGGAACCCGTTCACCTTCTCGATGATTTGACTGATGGAGAATATCTGCTCTGCCGTTGATCGACCTGGCACACAACCAGCCTGCTCTACTCTGCAGTATTGTCGGAAGTGTGCAAACCTTCGCTCCAACAAAACCATAGAAAAGAGCTTGCCTGATGCTCAGAGGAGTGTTATCCCTCTAAAGTTCTTGCACTCCTTCTCGGAACCTCTTCTCTTCCACAGTATTAAAATCGTTCCTGTATGCCAGTTTTTCGGGAAGATCTCCGAGTTCTATACTGCATTGAATAGTTTTTGAAGCCAGGGTAGGATAGTGCCGCCACCATTCTTGAGCAGCTCCGCGGAGATTCCTCGGATGCCAAGAGCTTTGCAGTTTTTGAATTTCTTCACAGCATTTTGAATTTCTACTACTGAGAACGGTTTAATGTTAACATTAACGAGGTCATTATGGATCACAGAAGGGGGTAGCAGGAATTGCCACAGATCGAGATAGAGGGGATGCATTTAGCAGAGCTGAGAAGTGTTCATTCCACTTTGTAAGGCTGTCTACTATGTCTTCAAGGAGCATCCCGTCCGCCTATAGTACGTTTTCTATTGGTTAAGCATACTGGCCAGTGAGGTCACGCAAGTGTTTGTACGCTACTCCAATGTCCTTCCTCGAGGCAGCTTCTTGTAGCTCATCAGCTTTGGTGTCAACAAATGACTTGAGATCTCTAAGTGTCAGCTTATTCCTGACACCGTTGAGATGTCAATAGGTCTTCATGTCCCTCTGCAGACTGACCTGCCTTCGGATTGTAATGACGTCCACAGCCTCTTGTGACAGTCATTTCTTTTTGACGTGAACTTGCCAGCCAAGAGTTGTTATAGCTGCATTGCTTACTTCAGTTTTAAACGAGTCCCACATGACTTCAATATCTGAGAGCTGGGACAGGCTTTCAAAACGGTTTTTTATCCCAACTGCGTACGGCTCTTTGATCGCAGGAGTATCAATCCTGCGGAGACTAAGCGTTGAAATACGCTTTTCAGCCTTTAGGGAGCTCAACTTCAGACGAATTTTCGCAGCTACAAGTCATGATCAGTATCACCACGAAAAGAGCGGCAATTAGAAACTGACGACCTCCATTGCCGAGAGTAGGGCGCCGTCATTACTACACCAAGTATACAGGTGAATTCGAGGTATTTCGAAAACTGTACTGGAGATAACAAGCTGATGAGCACTGCAAATCTGAAGCAGACGATTTCCAATGTCATTAATTATGTCTGGGGTAAAACGCCCCAGGACGTCTTTCCATATGCCTGTAGAATCACAAGCGGTAGTGTAGGCAGAAGATATCAGTCGTTAGGATGGTCCTTAATATCCTAACGATAAACAAAATAACACCCTAACGGTAGGTTGGATTGTTAGGATGGACCCTATCAAACGTTAAGTTAGTCAACTTAGTTAAAAGAAGCTTTACAAGAAATTTCTTTATTAACGTTTATTTTTGCTAGGAATCAAATTTTTACTATTATTCCATGTGACTGCAGCCCCCATATCCACGGCAATTGATTTCGCAGCCCCCATTTCATGCCTGCTTAATTTGTACTTTAATGCCTGAAGTATGTCCTAGTAAAAGTAGATTATAGTAACCTTAAAGTGTCACAAGAAGAAAGAAATGAAATAAGGCATTATATTTTCAAAATATTACGTTTCCAAATTGATATTTATCTTATTTCTCTACTAGTTTGCCGCTTAAGTAATAATGAGTGCAAACCTGATACAAGTAACGTAAAATCTACCCTTTGAGTTTAAGATTTACCGTTATCGTAAAAACATTTTACCCTGCCTAAGCCATGACTAATTCTAAAAAAGATAGTATACTCTACTTGAAGTTTATAGTATTTCGAGTACCTCTCAATAACCCTCCACGAAAACCTCATCCTGAGGATGCTTCAATTGGACGCTACCAAAGCTACCTTAGCCTAAAGCAGACTTTCAACAATTTTTTAAAACTACAAAAAAACTAAATTCCTTGTGGCTAGTCCCCAAAAATGCACCGGGAACCTGCGGGTGCACCACCAAAAATATTTCAGAAACCCACGACAGCAAACGGTTCGACGTGCCGCTATCATGGTTGATGTCAGCTGGTCACCGTGTATTTTTGGTGCCAAATAACTTTCTGAGATTTATTGGTGAACCAAGAGGAAAATATGAGGCAAAATTCACTATTTCTCATTCTTATGGTTATGAGGTTTTTAGGCACCAGGAGGAGATCCATTCACCCCTTTGAATTTCCTGAATCCTTGCACTGATTATTGGATGTTCCTAACTCTATTCAAAAAATATATGCAAGCTTATAACAATTAACGTGATGCTAGTAATAATGTTGTTTCTTTATAACTGTAAACTGTGGCTTCCAAAGCATGTGAACGGGGGTAATTAATAAGAGCATAAAATGAAACAGGGATATGCATTTGACGGCAATAGATTTCAATTTCTTAGAATCATAATCCATTGGATTATGTTCAAAGAGAACATGCTGAGCGTTTTTCAACATCCGATGGCAGTTTCTGCATGTGGGGGTGTGGTGGATTCCCTTTTTGAAAAAAAATTACATCAAGTAAAACATTTCTAGCTTTTAGCTTATAATAAAACATATTAAAATCCCTAGACTTGGAAAGAGGATGTGAAAAACCATTGTACAAAATATTTTTTCAAGCTCTAAAAACATCTCTGAAATTTATGGCTTGACCTTTCTTGGGGAAGAGATTTGTGCTGCCTGATTTTCAAAATTATATCCCATTTCATTATATTTTATTTCCTTATGGCTGAAGATGTGAAGAAATGCAATGGAAAGTCTGGAAGAAAACAGATAACCAATCTTTTGGCACATACCTTTTAGGTCATGCTCATGAGCATGGTAATTTATTTGGATTAGTTGATGAATTGATGAAAGGGAATATTAAAGAAACAGGACATTCCTTGAAGAGGTCTCCAGAGTGACTGAAGCATCCGATGCCGTATTATAGTCGCACTGCAAATAATTCAGCAAAAAGTACTGTGAATTACTGATACTGAATACTGATGAAGGGGGCAAAAAATTTTATTTAAAACTAATGGTACATAAATAAATTTAAATTCCTCACAAAATTTTTTTGAATTAACTCGTCCATTACGGATTTTTTTATTATCTTTCACTTGTTTACGGTCTTTGTACAATCATAGGTTTTTGAAACACTATTCACTAATGTTTAATTAACATTGCTTTCCTTTTGAAACCACAGCAATTTCTTTTGGTTCTTTGCCATGAATTGTTAAATTTTGTCAGGGTTTTCAACAGATACCTGAATCTACGTAAGTTGAGTTAAACATCTTTCCCAACCATGTCAAACAATCAAGCTGTTTAATCTTCTTAAGAATAATTTATCTTCTCTAGAATCATCAGTTCAGACTAATTTAGGAAGTGGCCTCAAAAAAATGATTCATTTTTAATCATTTCAGGAATCAATCCACTGTTGTGTAAACCTCTTTGTCACTTAAAATATCTTAAAAAACAGAGGCCAGAAAGATAGAAAAAAAAAGTTATTGTTTATTTTTGTTATTTGGCCCAGTTAATTCTAAAAATCTTATCCTAAAATGTAGCCTGGATCAATTTTAATGGCCACATGAGGCAGAAAATTCTTCAGAATCCAGCTTATGTTCTTGTTTCTATCTCTATTAGAAAACCTTGTACAATTTTCTTTTTTTTTTACGAATTTATTCTACTGCCATCTAGGATTTAAAATTTTATTGATTACTACGCAGCGGAAGAAATTGCGAAAAATGCCCACAATGAAGCGCCAGTCCCCATCTTTTATTTGCCTTTTTTAAAATAGGATTTCTTACTTTCTGAAGTAGCCTAGAGCATATAACCTATAAAGCTTTTATAAGTAAGGAGATTTTCACATTATTACTTATCTACTTTGGGCTTTCACTCAACTGCTTTAGTTAGGCTATTACAAAAATAAACCTATGCAAGTTTCATTAGCCTACCTCAGAGTTTTCTATGATAGTTTAGACTAGGGTACCTTACATTCTATAGCCTAGTTTATTGCAATTGATTTTCATCAATGACACTCAGTGAAGAGCATTCTCCTAGAAAGGAATGGTTTTAATTTTCAATTTGGCTAATGATGAAAATCATTGTATGCTTAGGCCTATAGCCTAAGCTGCAGTCTATTGAAGGTGGGACTAGGCAAGGGCTGACAAAAAGCTGTCCTGGTTAAATTCTAGTTTAGCTACTTTTTGCTATCTGAAAAAGGGGTTAGGGTAGGAAAATGAAACTTTTAGTAATGAATCCAGGGCCAAAAACATACTCTGGGAAGTTATTGCAAAGCTTCAATGTTAACCCTCTTCTGATTTCTAAGTCTTAAGAATTTGCCTACTTGACAGGTTTATAGGCTACTGGCAAAATTCTACTTTTGGCTATCTTGGAAAGGGATTAGGTTAGGGTAAAAAAAAAACAGTATCCAATTCAGTAAAATTATGTCAGACTAGCCTAAATCCCTCACATTTTGCTACCAAAGAGGAATTAAGAAGAGTTGTATGTATCAGAGAAAAGCTAATAATCTATGCTATACAGTAAGATGGTTTTTGTTTAAATTATTCAAGATCAAACACTTGAAATTATTAGTTTATCAACTTACCTACAAGGGTCATATTAACAGAAAGCTGATTTTTTTCTGATTCTAAAAATATAATTTTTATTACTCAATGTTTATTCTATGAATCATAAATATTTAATATAATTTTTCTTTTGAATTGCTTGTCAAAACAGAGACCACATTTTAAATTTATGCTGACTAATTTATTGGTGAAAATTTGACCAAGAAGGTGGAATTTATTGCCAAGCTACAGGTATTAATAATAATAATAATATAATGCAAAACAAATAGGCCACAGGGCCTCTAAAAAAATCTTTTAAATTGACAAAAATTATAGGCACTTTCACTGTAGTGTTTGTCCAGTTCCTGCTTGAACAAGTTTAATGAGTTGGCATTGATGACTTCAAAGGGGAGCTTGTTCCAGTGTTGTGTAACTTGGTTCTTGAATGCCCAACGGCTGATGTCCTTTTGGAACCTCTCCTCTTGAAGCTTGAGGTTGTGACCACAAAGGCTCGTGTGGCTGAAGCTGAGAACATTGGTAGCCTGGATGTTTTTGTAGACATCATACCAAAGCTTGTATACCTGAATGAGGTCTCCTTGGTGCAGTTGATAAGCTAGTGAAGGAAGTTTGAGCTTGCAGAGCCTATCTTTGTAAGGTAAATTTCTCAAAGTCAGACAGAACTTTGTTATTCATCTTTGAACTTTTTTGAGAGCTTTGATGTCTTTGTTGTAAAAGGGATGTGTAGTGCAATGACCATATTCAAGGATTGGCTGTACTAAAACATTGTAGAGAAGGCAAAGGGTCTTATCATTTCCAAAAGTGAAGTTGTGCCTTAAAACTCCTGTAACACAATTTGATTTCCCAATAATGCTGTTGTAGTGGGCCTGGAAGTTGAGGTTGCTGTCAATGACTACTCCCAAGTTGCACTCCTCCTGGCATGATGTGATCTGTAAGTCTCCTAGTCTTACCATATCCATTCATAGTGGATAGTAGGTTTCCTTATCGTTAGCTTGTGGTTTTTGTCGATATTGATTTCCATCAGCCAGTTGGACATCCAACTATTGAGCTTGTAAAGATCCTCTTGCAGAGATTGTGCATCGGCAGCTGTTTTAATTACTTTATACAGCTTGATGTTGTCTGCGTACAGTAGAATCTCTGAGTTGATACCTTCTACTTGATCATTGAGATACAGGTTAAATAAGCGAGGGCCAAGGACCAAGCCCTGGGAAACACTGCTGATTACCTCTACTTCAAGTGTGCTCAAAACTCTGTCTACTGATACTGTTTGAGACCTTCTAATAAGAAACTGTTCAATCCAATTAACTGTGGTTCCCAGACCAAGGTTGCAGAGTTTGTATAAAAGGCAATGATGAGGTACTTTGTCAAAGGCCTTTTAAAGGTCTATGTAAATGACATCAACTTGATAACCCTTATATGCGTGCATTTTCCAGTTTTCCACCACCATAAGAAACTGTGACTCTGCAGACGTTATCTTCAAGAACCCAAATTGCTTGCTAGTGATTATCTTTCTTTTGTGCATGTGGTCAGATATGATAGATTCCAGTATTTTGCAGGTTAGACTGATTGGGTGGTAATTTAGAGGATCTGGGCAGTTTCCCTGTTTGTGCAATGGTATCACTTTTGCCTTTTTCCAGATACTAGGGAGTTCATTTGACTGTAAGGATTTTTGAAAAGTCATCAGTAGTGGCTCTACAATTAGATCTGCAGTTTCATTTCACACTCTGGGATGAAGTCCATCCAGACCTGGCGATTTGCTTATCCTTAGCTCTTTGAGTTTCATCTTGACCACCTGTGGGTCTATCTTAACCCTGGGTGTTTGGTCAGAGACTATGTTTTGCAGGGTTGGTAGTGATGACTGAATAGGTTTGTTGGTGAAGACAGTAGTGAAATATGTATTTAGTAAATCTGCTTTTTCTGCAGATCTTTCAATCAGGAGTCCAGTCGTAGGGTTTTTTAAGCTTGGAATATCTGGCTTTGCAATGCATTTAGAATTTATGTGGTTCCAAAACATTCTGGGGTTTGTCTTGATAGATTCTGCAAGGTTTTGCTCTTGCATACTAGCTGCTTGCCTGGTTTGTTGCCTCACCTTATTTTGTAGCCTTTGGTAGGCTCTTGCTTTGAGAGGGTTCAACTGGTCAGCTACATAATTTTTCCAACAGGCTTGCTTTTTCTTGATGAGGTCGAAAACAGCGTGTGGTAGGGTTGGTCTTTTATTATGTTTGGCAACTGGTATGTGTTTCTCCTCAGCCTGAGACATGACAGAGAGGAATTTGGAGTACATTTCCTCACAACTTTCAGTCAAACTAAACTCTTTTCCCCAATCCACTGTGCTGAGGTCATTGCGCGTTGCAGCAAAGTCTGCTCTGTTGTAATTTTTTCTTGGTGTTTTTTTTTTTTGTCTTTGCTGCCATTAGCCAAAATCTGGAAGCCTACAATACAGTGATCAGACTTTCCCACTGGTGCCAGTTGGCGGTTGTCCTCTATCAGTTCTGAATTGTTTTTCAGTAGCAGATCCAATATACTTGGTCTATCTTTACCTCTGGTTCAGGGGGGCTCTAAGATCAATTGGTTCAGATAAGAGTTATTCACCACTTTTAAGAATTTTGTCTTGGGTGATGTTGGGCTGTGCGAGTGTATTTGCTGTCTAGACCAGTTCATTTTTGGTAGGTTGAAATCACCCACAATGACTACATTTGATAAATTTTCACTGCAGATCTCAGTAACTTCTGCAAGCAAGTGCGAGTCATTTTCAAGACTGCTATTGGGACTTCTGTAGTAGATTCCGAGTTTGATATTTACTCCATCAGCTATTGTTATTTTTAACCAGATACTTTCTTGGGATAGTTCATTTCCTCTGGGACTTACTGGGGTAGCTTGGAACGTCCTGTCTGTAATAGCAGAGAATTCTCCTTCCAGTTTGCTGTTCAATGTTTCTCTCTAGGACCTTGTAATTTGGAATCTGTAGCTCTAGGAGTGTAGGCAGGTGTCTGCTATTTTTTCGTTTCACCTCAGCTATTCCGACTATATGGGGATTTTCAGTGCTTACAATATGTCTCACTTCATCCATCTTGTTTAGCAGAGAATCAGAATTAAAATAAAGACATTTAATTCCAGTCAAGGCCTTTTTCTGGAACCTGCAACCTACACCACGTCACTGATGACGTGGGCTGGGATAGTGTTGACCAGCAACTAAAGAGCTGGCATCTGGTTGGTTGTCGGAGGACAGTGATCTCTTTGCATGGCGTCTAGCAGCTTGTTCAGTTCTTGGCATTGGCGTGAGATCTGGATTCACATAGACGTATTGTCAGACATGGTTGTCAGTGGATCTTTGCAGATTTGGTGCACCCTTCAAGATTTTCGATTGCTTTCTTTGGGTTTCTTCACAGTCCTTGCACAGTTTCACAAGTAGGCATCTTTGGCCTTGCACGTTATCCAAGTCTGAGAGGGGGGGGGGGCAGTCTTGCTGTTTCTAGGATGTCTGTCATGTGTAGTTGAGCACCAAGGTCATTTCTAGGGACCAGCCGTGCAACTTTCTCAGCATCAGACTCTTTATCGGATTCTAGAATGCCAGATATTACAATGTTCATACTTTTCTCCTCTTGTAGTTTCCTCTCTTTTTCGGCTTGCAGTAGAATGCTAACTGTGACGGCACTTGAGTTGGGAGTTGGGAAACCTCATAAATTGGGATTCAGAAAAGTTGTGAGGCTGTAAGTACTTTTCTTGTCCTTCATTTCAGCAGAAGATCTATTTTGCAAGATTTCACTTTTATAATACAAAGATTTTTAAAGGTTGTCTAAGGTCAGTGCCCTTTAAACGGAGAAGAATTAGAGGAGGGTACTTCAAAATACCTTCCCAGTACATACTTTAGTCTGTAGATCCATCCCTGAAAGTTTCATTTTCCTAACCTAGCTACTTTCCAAGATAAGGATAAGTAGCTTGTCTAGAATTTTACCATAAGAAAACTAAAAGAAAGCACTAGATAAATTAAATTTGTAATGTGCAGCATATGCTGATTAATCAGACTATCATGTTTCCTTATATTATTTTATTTAATTCCATTGGAAGTACTTGGTTAAAGGTCAAGAATGCAGTAAACCTGTCTTAACGAATTTTTTATTTTATTCCTTATTTGTTGCTATGGGAATCAGAAGTTTGTTCTGATAATAGGGTTGAAAATTGAACATACCTATAAATAGAAGGTAGTTTTGCTTGTTTTATCGGCTTGGCTCTACTAAAAGAGTAGCTTAGTCATCAACAAATTGTTTCCTGAAAATCAATTGACCATAACATATACATAGGCGACCTTCATTTTACAATTGCTATGCTATTAACTGTTTCCACAATTTCTGCATTATTTTCTCTTGTTTTGTGTGATGGAAAGGTTGTGTGGTATTTGTCATTATTCAGGCATTAAAAACACAATTTTAACTTAAAATACTAATTAATAAATTAATATTAACTTAAAATACTTAAAATAATATTACTCCACTAGCAGTACTACATTAGACATGATATTATACTTTTGATAAAATAGTACATCTAAAATTATGAACTGCACTTGCCACTGAATGAGTTTACAATGCTAATGGTAATTCAGAAAACCATTGATATATTGAACTGCAAGCTATACTTGAGGCACATGTGTTAATTACATGCGTTACATCTGTTCTGCACTTTTTACATATGTAAATATTTTTTTGATTGAAGCAAAGCAGTTGATCTGCTAAAATCTTGGCAGCTTTGGAGCTTTTTGTATGCCTGGTTGAACCTAGGGCAAAAGACCTCTTTTCTTCAGCATTCCAGAAAAATAGATGTGGGTACAGCATGGTGTACCCATATGGGTACAGCATAGATTGGGTACAGGAATGGTACAGCATTTACTACAGCATGACACAATGTGAATGTAGTAACAAGATCCCTGCCTGTTTTCTTGATTAAATTTTCACTAATAACCTGTCATCATAAATTCAAAATATGGTCCCTGTTTTGACAAGCAATTGAAGAGAAAAAAATATATTTCATGTTTGTGATTTATAGAATAAATATCAAGCAATGAAAATTACGTTTTTAGAATCAGAAGACAATCTGCTTTCTGCTAATATATGAATAAAATTAAAACATTGGAAGGATATGTAGCCTATATCAAAATAGGATAATTGGTATTTCCAAAAAGAAGTGCTTCTAGGTAAGTCAATAAACTAATAATGTCAAGCTTAAATAATTTTAATAATAACCATATTGATGCATAGCTTAAATTTTAGCTATTCAGTGATATATTAATATATTTATTTATTTATGACCCGTCATACACAAAAATTGCAAAAGACAGAGTAAAAGGAGAGAACAAAAAAAAAAACACATTTGTACAGTCACACTGATTTTGCTACAACCTTGAATCAGCCTGTTTTGACCTGAAACTTCTCACAATTTCATACTTTAAGCTTGAGAAACGTGACCAGGTTTCCTACAATTTGAGCATTTGATTTGCCTTGTGCATGGTGGAAGCAGAGTTGAGGCATGTGACTCTGCACTTGAAACACTTCCTGTCATTTCTGCAGATCTTTGCTATATGCCCAAACTGTCGACATCTGTAGCACCTTTTAGGCATAAATACATGTTTCTCAAGACAGAAGTGGTCAAAGTCTATTTTGAATCCTGCTTTTATTGCATAGTCCAGTTCGCTTTCGCTTTGAAAGTACAGTTTAAAGGCCGAGCTATTTCCTATGTGGCGTACTTCGGAACACTTTGAGTTAGCAGATTTAATATCTTCTTCGTTTACGCTTTGTGGTATTCTTTTCACTACAGCCATGACGGACCGGATTTTCACCACAGAAGAAGGCGGGTTCTTGCTTTAAGTTTCCAAGGGAAAAGCTAGAGATTGAGCTAGCTTTTCGGCGCTCACCTTGTCTGTTAATCTTATTTTCCACCGTTTTGGTAAAGTGCTTATTTCAGTCACTTTATATTTGACACCAATATGGGAAATTAAGTCCTTGTGGTTGCAGGGACCAATTGCTTTAGGGGGGGGGGGGGTCTCCAATTCTCCTCACTTACTATTTGAAAACAAGATGTGAGGGGTTGAGGTTTACATAATTTTGCTCAATTGCATACTGATTTTTTACCCTGTGTAAAGTGAGGAAGCCTAGACTGTTTTAAAATATAATATTTTAGCATTTTACTTTAAAAATTTGTTTTATTGGGGGTATTTTTTTAGTAAGTTTTGTTTTCTTTTTATTTGTTTTGTATTTTGCTGAGAATGTTTGTTGAATACAAAGCCAGATCTAAAGCAAATCATGGGGGGATGCATGGAAATCCCACCATATAATTTTTTATTCCCCAAAGTAGATCTCTTCAGTGTACCAGAATTCTGAATTCCTAAAGTTGTATTTCTTTGTTTTGCTTAATAATAGATGGCACTGACATCATTTTGTTAAAGAATAAAATTGAAAATAAACATGTGATTGAAGCTCCTCTATGAGTCAAAACAAATGGCCAAATAGGTATATAGAACACTGATAAGATAGTGTCTAGTAAAGGATATGATATCATTTGATATGAAAATTACTTTCAACCAAATTTGCAAGTTTAATGCTTGTTTTATTTTTCAATTCCTAATTTTAACACAGGTTTTTTTTTCAGAATGCATTAAGGACATCAAACCATAAAAAAGGTTTTAGTTTAAATGAGGATAAATAAAGTTTGGGAAGTTGTTTCCATTGGACAGAATTATGGTTTGGAAACAATCAATGTCAAAGTCAAATAATTTTTCAGAAATGCTCCCATCTAAACTAGATGGAATAATAACAAAGTTCATTCTCATTAAATTAACTTTGTAAATGTTATTTTGTTGGCTTCTTTACTTTATTCCAAGTTTATTCTTTTTGGTAAGTACTTTAGAATTTTCACATCCTTCCATCCAATTTTCTCACTCCAATGGCTACATTTTTTGTAGTTAACTTGTTAGTTAATGCTGAATAATATTGAGTTAATACTTAATGTGAGTATTAGTTGAGTTCAGTTAGCATTAATTGAGTTCAATGTCAGTATCAGTTAAGTTAATACTCAACTGAGTTGCTTAGTTAATACTCAAAGTTAAATTTTGAGCCAAATTTAATAAACTAGAGCTAGCTCCAAAAGTTAAATTTTGAACTGAAATTTACAGGATTGCTGTACAGTCCATAAAACAAAGCACATTTCCAAAAATTTAATTTAGGTCATTAATGTTGCTTTTGTTTCTGGTCCTGTTGGTGCTTAGGTTAAATGATTAACCTGCTTAAGGCTGCTAAAAGCTGTGAGTAGACAGTTCTTTTTCTCTGTATTTATGTTTTAAATTCAGATCCTTGGATTTTGTTTCTACTTGTCTAAGAAAAAATATGTTGCTATAGGCTACAGCATTAATGCCTGGACAAACAAGACGGACTATTCATGGTTGGAGCAGGAGCTCCAGCCTAGTAAAGAGTAAACCACAGCCCAGAGTAGCTGAAATTTTGAAATGTATTTTCAAGAAACCTGTCTTGTGATAAAAATTTCCCAATTACCTCTGATATAGAAGTTGTAATTTTTATCCAGTTTCAGCTGATCAATAATTGTAATTATAGGAACATACAGATATTCCAAAAGATAGCTTGACACTCCTTGCAAATTTAATTTTAAATAAAAAAAAACTACGCTATCAAAATTACCATTATGAAAAACTCTTCACTGGAGTTTTACTGTCTAATCAGAATTAGACAATGCATTCAGAATTGATGCTTAAGGTCCAGTTTCAATACTGTCTGCCATCAAGATATGTTCTGAAGAATATTCTTAGGAGAAAAACTTTTTAGCTGTCAAAAACTTTACCTTTTCTTTACTTAATGAAATCTCCAAGATGGTTTCTGGGCAGAATGTATTGTGTGTTGCCAGAAGGGACATCCTGAGCATCTTTATGTTTGGGAGGGGTTGAAATTTGTGGATTTTATCGAATTGCTTCCTGATTTCTGCCGAATTTTAAGCAGGAATCAGAAATTTTGCAAAATTTCTGTCAAAATCATCCTCCCAATTTGGTGCAAAATTTCTGTTCCATTTGTTTTTCCTTTCAGACAAGTTCCATTTGTGATTGTATTCATTTCTTTTTCCATTCATGGGCTTTTTGAAACCAAAGTGTTTCCTGTAGAGGTCCCAAAGCCCATATTTTTGACCCACTGAATCTGGCCAAACGGCATATAATGCAGTTAAGTTAATAATTTAAGAGGAAAAATTTTTTGTTATTGTAACTAGTTTAGAAGGGTAGTATTTCTATGTCATTGGCTCAAGGTATATTTATTTTGCACCTGTTAAACTTACTGAAATCTAATTAACATGCCAAAAAAAGAAAAAGTGCTTAAATTCATAAATCCAGCCTTTCAATGGGAGACTGAATTTTATTGTTGAAACTTTATTTTGAACTTAAAAATCAATTTTAGCAAAGAAAAGGTATCACTACCCATTTTAGTTGCTAAACTTTTGGATTAAAATTAAGTCTTTGGGGCTACTGCTTTAACTCCTCAGTGATTTTCATGCCTTTGAGGAAGTTAAGCTGTTGTTAATTTACTGTTGTAGAACAGAAATAACCTTGTGGCAGTGCAGTGTATAAAACCATGCCTGGAAATAAACAGGACTGAGGCTGGATCCTGCCTTTTGCAAGGAAGCAATTTGAAATCAGATCTGAAATTTAATGGGAAAAGAATTGTATTAAGCTTTTATGCAAGAGCTGGGAGGACAAGTGGTCCCAAAACAACCCCTGAGGATGGCTAAGACCAAATGAAAGAAAAGAAAATGTTGCAAAACTTTGGAAGGTTCTCTGTTTTGATTATGTACTATACCAGTTGTACAAAAAACGTGGTTGGAGACATGTTTTATGGATGAAGGATGACAGACTGCCAAAAATTCTTCTTTTTGGCCATTCATTTGGGTTAAAACAAAAAGTAGGTTGTCTCAGGTATTTTCGATGACCACGCTGCATTTCCGTAATGATAAATAACAGTTTCAATAGGGATACAAATTATTATTAGACAGTAGAAAAAAAAAAACAATAAAAAAAATACTGAATATTTTGATTACATATACAGAAACCATCATCAGCAGATATATATCTGCTGATGAGTGTCACTGTATGTTGGCCTCAAGTGGCTTGGTTCAGTAGTGAGTTCTCAGCAGCAGTAAAGACAGCAGTAGTTCTTGAGTATTCTAGCAAGGCCACACTTGGGAGAAGACTATGTGAGTGTTTAGGAATGGGCAAACTTGACGAGTTCTTGGGCTAGGTACCTGAAACCTTTAATATTAGGCTTGTGGTCAAAAATAATAAATCCCATAATCCTTTCTCAACTTTCTTGTTACTTATATGGTTTGGCCTATTCTATAAAGACAAATCAGGGAGTTAAAACACCTTTCTGTGCCCTTATTGGAGTTGTACATTCATTCCAAAAGTTGATTGTTTCTGTAATGAATCCAGAAGCTTTCTGAGCTAGTGAAAAACCTAAATATTCTCATCAGGGAAGCAAGATCTTTGCTATGTTTGTCTACAGAATACACATCCATGACTTCCTGTATC
Organism: Artemia sp. Qi Xiang Cuo; assembly: GCF_049724085.1. NCBI lineage: Eukaryota > Metazoa > Arthropoda > Branchiopoda > Anostraca > Artemiidae > Artemia > Artemia sp. Qi Xiang Cuo. Next base: position 4,534,638 of record NC_142806.1, read on the forward strand.
ATTAATAATATAGTATTTACAAACACTTCATTCTCAATTTAGATCCAAATCTTCTAAAGTCGAAATTTTCCTATTTCGGGAAAATTGTGTTGTGAAAAATAGTCATGAATGTGCATTTATGAAACACAGTCTCCTATTGTAAATATTGAATTGAAACATTCTAAGGCCCTATGCCCCCCTCCTCTAGTTAAAATGCTCAAGAATAATAAAGTTGCAGGTATATGTTCCTTAAGCTCTTAACTGCTGGAATATCCAGGCCATACAATGCTCTTCTACCTCACACCCTGTTCTCCATAATCTGGCAAACTGAAATAATCTCCTAAGATTGGCAGAAGGGTGTCATTATCCCCTTATGGAAGAGGAAAAGGTTCTAGAAGCAACTGCTTGCATTGTCATGGAATAACTCTGTTGTGAATCCCCAGAAAACTTGTATCAATGGTCCAGCTGGATTGATGTTGGAATATTATTAGTAAATTGGCACATTCACTCTAAGGCCCACGCCCCCCCCCCCAAATAATACACCCGATTGTAGATAATTTTAAAGCCCTTTTAGATGACCCAGAAATGGCTTGAGAAGGTCAAATAGGCTAACTTGATTAACTAGAAAAAGTGTACCCATGATAGTCAAATCTTTTTTTTTCTTTTTTTTTGTGTTTAATTTTCACTTACTGTAATTAAAAGCAGTATGAAATTCATTGTATTTATTTTAAGTCCCCTAAGATACTCATCTGTGTGAGGTTTTAGGTAGTAGATTAGAGTCATTTACTACAAATAAAAATCACAACTATTATCACAAGTGACTACTTATGAGAAAATATATAATGTATGTACACTAGGCAGCTACAAAACTTGATGGTAATGATTTCAAGAAGAAGTCAAAGAAGATATAAAAAGTGAATTTTTCAATTGACAAATTAAAGTGAATATTTGCAAATCAATGCAAGTTAAATTTTCCAAAATTGAAAAATTGTGCTCCCTAGCTATGTAACATTTTTCACTCATGGGACAATTATGTCCAAATATGTGCATGTGAATGGTTTTAAAAACTGTCTTTCTTTTTCTTTGCAGCTGATAAAGTAGTAGTTAGTCAAGGCTTGCATTTTGAGTGAATAACAGTGTGTGTCTCAATGTGATGGATATACATAATGCAAAGGGAACAAAATTTTTTGACTGTTTTTGATTTAAGTGTCCCCACGAATATTTTTATTGCAATATCAAGTCACTGGAAATTTCCAACATTATCTGTCCATTTACTTATTTGTACCCTTAATCTAGCCTTTCCTGTCATTTTTGTCTTATAAAGTTGGAGCTGAAGAAGGAAAATAGAATATAGTTGCAAACTACACAAAGCTAATTTGAATAATACAATTTATTGCAAAATAATTTTATTAAGGGAGAATAGCTATTTCTGTGAGAGATACTAATTGAGGCTTTATCTTCAATTATTGTCTCAGGATCAGCTGTCTCTTCAGGTCCCTGTCATAGTGGGTTGAAATATCAAGGGGACACGGTAGTCTGTCTGAGACTCTAGGCAGGTAAGCCTATTAGGCTTAGGTCACTTTTTCGTCTGTGAGTCCAAGAAAATTCAGTCCCCTCCTTTTGCATACAAGTCCAGTCAACATTTTCTGTCATGAGTCAACCCAGAAATGTTGATCATCCCTAAAGTTCTTAGACTATCTAACTTAGTTCTGCCCCAAGTTGGATGGATGGATGATAGACTATCTATCAACAAGTGAAATTTATATCATTTTTATGCATTCCTGAAAAAGGCTTATGCCAGCTTGCCTCTACACTCAGACTATCTGTCTTGGCATTTTCTCCAATTAGCCATGGATTAATGGCAACTTGATTTTAGTTCAAAATCAAGGTCCCTGTTAGGATCAGGATTACAGCTGTCTTAGGAACTTGCCTTTTTGTTTTCTTTTTTTTAGTTACAACTGGGCAAGAATTTTTATGGTTGAGTAAAGAAGAACAATCTATATTGGAATATTTTTGCCATCTGCAACATCAGAATTTTATGGATTATGGCATCAGAAATAAACAGACATTTAAATTTTTGTAAAACAAAATCATTGTGTTGAAATTTTGCATTTACATACCTTGGACGAGTTCCTATAAAGTCATGCCTTTAGATGGCTCTGCTTTTCTGTGCTTTACTGTGAACTATAAAACTTTTCTAATTTGGGAAGCAAAATAATTGAAGATAATTAAACTTTTCTCATGCCTTGGCGTTTTGCAGTAAATTGGAGTGATCGTCAGCATCAGTCATTTTAGACGAAAAAATGGGCCTTCATTAAAAGATAGTGCTTAAAAAATAATGGTCTAAAGAAACAGACAATGCATATTCTAATCAAGGTGAAATTGCGTAACTGAAAGTTTTGAAACACAATTTACTGGGCATCTAAACTTTAAAGGAATGTTAAATGGGGCAAGGGTTAGGTTAGCCTGTTTTGTAATGCTGTCAATGTGGATGTCCTACTGGAGGCTAAGTGACATTAAATTTAGCGTGAGATGTTGTCCCTTTTTTGAAATTTTTCGTTTTAATGCCAATCTATTTCTTTTTACTTAATGAGTCCCAGCACTAGTAATTTTGTTGTAAATTTCTAAATAACAATAATTTTGACATTTGATTTAGTTGGCACTCATTGTTGCCAATATTTATGTTTGTATTTGGCATTGGCAGGGTAAAGATGCATTAAATTGTAGTAAATAGTGTTGGGTTTAGCTGTCTATATGGTTTTTTTTATGTCAACAAACAAAGGCAAAATATTTAAATTAATCTTCTGAAATATGGTTATCTAATTAACCTGTACTTACTCTTAAACAATAAATGGGTCCTGTCTGTCTGAATATTTGTAAAAATTTTCCTATGTCTAATTAGAAGTTAGTCTTTTTTTTCTTTTTTTTAATGTTACTATCTGTTGTTTTTCTGCATGAAAATATTAACTATTCTAGTCTTTACCTTTTTTTTACCAGCTAAATTTTTTTTTTTTTTTTTACCAGCTAAATTTTGTAAGATTGCGGTTTGCAATGGGTTTCCTATAATGTCTGTGTCAAAGGAATCTAAAATTTAGCCACCAAAATCCTCTTCAGTGTTTTGCAAATCGAATTTTTTTTTTTGGCTCAAATGCACTTTTTATATTTTTTTTTTTTTTTATAATTCTTGGATGCGTGTCTCCACTGACCAAATGTAGAGGCGATGTTTTCTCCAGTCTTTTTAATTATGATTACATGTATGAAGATGTTATTAAATATTTGCTCCGTAGTGCAAATTAAGGTAATTACGGTTTGGTGCAAATTAAAGGTAATTAAAGTAATTATTGTTATAAGTGCTGATATTGAAGAATAGTGAAAAAAAAAACCTTCATTCCTCTGAAAGGACATGAAAGGCATGCTGGGGCCCTTCAACCACAACTTTTTTAAGGGTCATACCTTTATTCCAGGGAAGCCCTCTTGATCCCCCCTCCATCAAGGTTTGAATGTGTGCCTATATGACTGTTCTTTCATTATATTACAGCCCTAAGCAAATCTTACATCAAAGGCCCAAATTAATTTGGTAATAATTGATATCTTCTATGTTTTCTAGTTCAATTTGAACGGAAGAGTGTTCATTACCCAATGATAGTGACATGGATACAGTTGCAGAGAGTCCTGCCCCTGGAGAACCAATTTATACCAAGAGTTCAAATTTAGATACTGAAGTCCCAACTGTGTCTAATGTGGATGTTCAACCCAAAGTTGAAAAGACTAACGACTTTGAGTTGGATTCGTTGACAACCTCTGCTGATTTGCGTAATGTTGAGTGTAGGGATGGACCCACTGATGCAATGGAAAATGTGAATTATGATGAGGGAAATTTCACAACCTCAGCTCATGGTTTTACTTATGAGCAGACTTCTAACAATGTTGGATCTTCAAACGGAATAGAGTTTGAAGGAACTGATAATCATGTAAGAAATAAAGGAAGTGGTGCAGAGAGGGATGATTTAGCGTCTAGTTCAGTTGAAACCGCAGATTTTAGTGAAAGACAAATCCCTCATGCAAGTGATGTTCCAGATGTTCATGACGTACCAACAGAATATAATCCACATAAAAAAACTGCTGTGCAGAGTTGCTTGGAAGTTGAGCCAAATAAAGTAATTAAATATGAACCTCTTCAAACTGAGGTTGCTGTTGAAAATAATAAACAGACTCCACAAAACTATCATGATGAGGTCATAGCTGCCTCTGAGGCTCCTGTGACCTTAGAAGCTGTTGATCAAGAGCCTGTCAGTGAGCCAACAATTGTGAGTGAAGCTGCTTTTGTTTGTGGTGCAGCAGGGACTAGTGACGCAATTGTGGAACAGCCAAATTATGTGATTGCAACAAGTGAGCATGGAATTCAGCAAGGGAATATTGATTACACTACAAATCCTAAGGTGGAAAATGTTTATCACTCAGTGGAAGGTGTGCAGTATTATGAGAATCAAATTGTGACTGCAGATGGACAAATATTGACAGTTGTTAGTCAAGATGATGGTTCAGATGCTATGCAAGCCTTTATGCAAAATGGAAATGAATGGTCATTTGATCAACAAGTTATGCAGGTAAGGCTTTTAGAGATGTTGTTCCTTAATAGGTCACAAACTTTTAAATTACCTTATAATATATAATTAATTAATATAATACTACTTACTTATATTATTTATGATTAAGTAATAATTGTATCTTTGACACAGGGCAGGAGGTGAAAGGTGAATATTTCAAAGAGAGGGGGAGTCAAAATATGAACCAAATGATATTTTCACTCTATAACTTTTGTCAGGATCGAATTTTTAAGCTTATATGCCCTTGGGTCTTTCATATAGGGATGAATAAAACACTATATCCTATGGATGGTCAAATCTAAAAAGAAGTATATTTTATTTTGGGGGGAGAGGGTATTTGGTCTTATCAATACAGATGGGGATCACCGTTGTGTACAGATATGCTTGTTTATGTAGTTAACAAAAATTTATGTTGTTCTTAACCAGATAAACTAAAGTAAAATAATAATCAAGTTAGCTAACAATAATGATAAACGAAGTTAAAGACATCAATGATTCCCCACTCACCTGTAAACTATTCAAAACCAGCTGTAGCTACTCCAGTTGCAGGCAAGCAACTGGCAGAGCCATCTAAAGTACAGATAATTCCGAAGGGGCGGGCTAGCATAGTCCAACTGAAAAGCGCTCAAGCAAACAACTGGAAAACTAATTATGTATTAGATTAAAGCTAATTATAAGTGAAGATAAAATTATAAATTAGAACACATGTCAATTTCTTCATTCAATATCAAGAGACTTGAAAAGTTCCAATATTTTTATTCACAATTGTTTCTGCAGAGGGTGAGTTCCAAAGAGTCACATGTTATTAAACATGTATATTGAGGAAGGGCTGGCTCTCTTGGCCTCTTCCCTCCAAAAAAATGTAAAGATCTACATGATTTGTCCTATATTATCTATATACCCTTCCTCCCAGTTTTTTATGTTCCTTTTTTAATAATTTCTCTTTCCAAATAAAGTCCTGTATGTGTGCCTGTCACCAATACTTTACCAAGGCAATTCAGTCTGGCCTGTTTTACAGTATGAAATTGGGATGCTGCTCTGAGTTGTGTGGAGTTCTGCAGTCAGCACCCAAAAGATTCAATTCTCGAAGGTTACTATCATGTCTCCCTTAGCTAATACCATGAGGTACCATGTACCAATAAGTACCATGGAGGTTATCATGTCTCCCTTAGCTAATACCATGAAGTACCATGTACCAATAAGTACCATGAAGGTTATCATGTCTCCCTTAGCTAGTACCATGAAGTACCATATACCATGTACCAATAAGTACCATGAAGGTTATCATGTCTCCCTTAGCTAGTACAGCTTAATATTTTATCATAAGCTGTGCAATAGTGCTCCCTAACTAAAGAGCAATGTGGGTACAACGTATTATTTTTTATTTATTTTTTTTACATCAAAAGACCATCTAATGTAAAACAGGGAAAAAAACAGTATTCATAAAGAGAAAAAATATAGCACACAAATGGTACAGTCATTGTCAGTAATTCTAATAATTTTCGCCAAAATATGTAGTAACGTGTAAAATAAAGGCATATAATACCATAGCTTGATCTGTAAAACACTCAGAATTAAAAACAAGTTTTTCTTTCAAATGAAAGTAAGTAAATTTTTATGGGGGAATTTTTACGAGGGAATTTTGTGTGGATAGAAATTTTTTCGTTTTGGGGGGGGGGACACAGAAGCAGAGCCTGATTTCTCTGCATTTTTTGATAATTGATCAGAAATTAAATACAAACAAAAAAGCTAAAAAAAATGCTAAAGTGCAAACAAAAAGCAAAAAAGTGCGAAAAAAAAGAATTTTTTTTTGTTTTTGGGGGGGGAACACAGAAGCAGAGCCTGATTTCTCTGCATTTTTTGATAATTGATCAGAAATTAAATACAAACAAAAAAGCTAAAAAAGTGCAAAAAAAAGAATTTTTTTTTCGTTTTGGGGGGGGGACACAGAAGCAGAGCCTGATTTCTCTGCATTTTTTGATAGTTGATCAGAAATTAAATACAAACAAAAAAGTTTTATATCAACTGAGAGTAAGGAGAAGCATTAAAACTTAAAATGAACATTAATTTTTACCAAATATGAGGGGTTGCCAACTCCCCAATCCCTCCCAATTTGTACTCAAGTTTGACTTTTTGTCCCAATTCATTAGGAACAACTCCTGAAACAAAAGAGATGTTTAATTGGAATAAGTAGCTTTTTTAAAGTTCTAAGAAACTTTAGCATAAAGAGTAGGGGATTAAGGAGGGAGCAGCCCCCTTCATATACAGAATGATTTCTGTTCGTTTTAAGTTTTAATGTTGCTACTTACTGTCAATTGAAAAGTACTAAAACAGTTTAGCATAAAGAGCAAGGGATTAAGGAGGATGCAGCCCCCTTCATATACGGAATAATTTCTGTTTGTTTTAATTTTTAAAGTTGCTGCTTACTTTTAATTGAAAAAACGTTTTTTATTTAATCTTATGTAAATAGATACTCATGTTGCAAAATATTAGAAGCTACTAGGATCTGACTTAATATTGGCAAATAAAATTTGCACACAACTCAGTAGCTCCAGCAGTACATGTTAGGTTATACAGAAAGCTTAGAGAGTCATTACACACCTTTAAAATGATGTTGACTATCAATTGTATGATTGCAAACAATAGGCAATCTTAAAATGTGAGTACAGTAAGTTTTTGACATGACTTGAGTAAGAGCTAAACCAAAAAGCAGCATATTGGTGCCAGTTTCAAGCCACAAATGATTTTTCATAAAATGTTTGACATCATATGTGCAGTGGGTACACCAGAGAAGTAGCAGATTGCCTCTGAGATAAATTGATCTCAAAGCACAGTAAACATGAGCATCATCAAACGAACCCTTATTTAAAATTAACGCAAGGTTGCAAAATTCCTTCATAAAGAACAAACCATTTCCATACAATCTAATCAGTGGTACAAGGGGTGACTGAGAGTGCTTGTAGTGAAAACAAACTTAGTGTTTGTGGAGTTTTACAGAATGTTATGGTGAGTAGCAGAGCTCTGACAAATCTTAAATAAACATTAAATTCAGTAGGAAAAGTAGTTGACACAACAGTCACCACGAGAACTGAAATGGTCAATGCACACAGATCCAATATGATAACCAAGTCTAACCTTGAGACATATATTAAGATCATTACAGCACACACACAAAAGAGCCAATAATTTACCTCCCTGATAAACACCATTTGCTGAAGAAAGGGTGGACTAGCCTTAGAACACCAACAAATCACAAATTGCTGTCTTACAGACCAAAAAGAAAGGAGTCTGAAGTGAGCATCATAATTCTTTTGATTACTAAGCAGCTTCGAGTGACTTATATCTGGTCAAATGCTTTATGGACATGCAGTAAAAAAAAAAAAAAAAACATACGAAGAGAATAGCCACTAATACTCAATAACAATATGAAGAATGAAGGTGGGAAAGCCCAGTGAAAGGGAGGCCTGATAAGTTAACTGTTTACTATTGGTATTTTAAATGATTTCAGATAGCAACAGATTTGTACACAATTCTGACGTATTTTTAGCCAAAGTTGTTGGGGCGGAAATTATCAGCATTATTGGAATCATGCGGGCGATTTCTCTTCATAGGGGCAAGGATAGTCACCCTTAAAGAATCAGGTGGCCAGCTTCACTTACCTTGGTAGTATTATTAGTAGGCTAAAGACAGTGGGAGCAGTGAAGATGTTAAAAGTAGAATAGCCAAGGCTCAGGGTGTGTTTTCACATTTGAAAAACGTTTGGAGGAATAGGAAGACAAGTCAGCAAACCAAGATCAGAATATTGGATCAAATAGGATCAAAAATTGAATCAAATAGCTCACACACACTACATAATTGGTTAAGAAATCCAGCCATGTATAGAGGCATTGCAGATGAGTATGCCAATATTCAGAAGAAGTTCCCCATACCAGCAAAGTCTATTGCACCCACTCTCCCCCGATCCCCCCATGGAATTGGTCAAGTCCCATAATAAATAATGACTTCTCAAAGTGGAATAAAGATTTAACCCCAATTGCTTTTGTCCAGAAAAATCTTGCAGAACTTAATACAATTACCTATAAAAATCAGTTCCAAATATTTGTTGATGAGTCAAAAATGAATGAGAAGGTTGCAAGTGGTGTTTTCCTTCCTCACCTGAAAATTGCAATGGGCGAGAGATTATATAATAATTTATCTATAATGTCTGCTGAGTTAAATGCCATAATCATGGCATTAGAACACCTTAAGGAAAATCAACCTTTTATTGCAAATTCAAATAATAATATCATATATTCCGACTCTCTATCAAGCCTTGAGTTGCTGGTCTCAGCTCCTCAATATAAGTTGGACATTGACACTTATCATTGTCTCAGTATTATAGATAATCTTGCTTCAAGTGGCATAAAAACTTATTTTCAGTACATTCCTAGCCACTCTGGCATAAGTGGTAATCATCAGGTCGATGAAATAGCAAAAAATGCTATAAATATTGACCAGCCAAGTGGGAGACCAATCCCAATTAGAGATATTTACCAGTGGAGGCTATCAGATATTAATTTTAATAAGATTAATCCTATCCTTTCCCCCTTTCCCAATAAGTATCTTTCTAAAATTTATCATAGACTTCGTTCTGGAACAAATGGACTAAATTTCCTTGCATTCTCATATAAGATTTCTAATTCAAGTGGTTCAATTCCCCTGTCCCCTCTTTGCAGGAATTGTAATGTGAATAATGAAACAATTGAACACCGTCTATTTGAATGGAATATGCTTATGTCAGCAAAATGTACAATGCTCTGTGAATTGTTAAAATGCTTCTAAAATCACAAAATCCTGTTATTAGTCAAAAGCTGCTCCATTTAAACTTGCAAAAAGAGCACAGAAATCGATATATTGCGTCTTATATTTGAACTCCTTGAGTCAAAAGATCTACTTAAAGATATCTGAGAATATCTAATAAATAAGAGACGACCAAGCCAGTAGCTCTGTAGCCCACAGAGTGAAGCAAAAAGAAAAGGGCTAAATAGTACTAACTGAATAGCCCGCCTGATGTGAATTAGAAGAAGAAAGAAGAATATTGGAAGTTATAGTGATGACAGTGGTCAAATAATGTTCTGAAGCATGGGCGCCCCAAAAAGCGGATGAAGATTTGCTTGATGTTTTCCAGAGAAATCGCCTATGGATTGTTCTGGGTACCCAGCTTACTAACTGTATTTCAAACAGTAGGCTGTACGAAAAGTTCAGTCCATCCCACTTTCTAGGGCTATAAAGAAAGGTTGAGATGTTTTTGGCCCGTTCTGCACATGAAGGATGACAGATTGCCAAAGATTGTTCTTTTTGGCCAACTGTCAAGGGCTAAACAGAAAGCAGGTCGTCTGTGGTTGGGGTGAGAGGATGCCATAAAGAAAAATTTAAGAAAAATGGGAGCTTCCTGGGAGAGTATAAAGAAGGAGGCTTTCAATAGATTCGTGTGGAGGAGGAGTGTGTTTAGCTTTGTTGGCCTTGGGTGGCTTGGTGCTGTGGTGAGTTGTTAGTTGTATGAGTAAAAAATTAGTAAGTAGACTAATCCATGATTAACAAGAGGGAAAAAATAATAACAAGACAGGGAGAAATGGCCATAGTATAACGTTGTAAGTGGTTTAAAGGTAAACAATCAGATCCTTCAGCTGAAATTGATTTTAGTTTACAAAATTACTTGTTAAACATTTGGTTGTGAGCTCAATTCTTCAACATAATTAAATATACAATTAAAACCAGAATATGCAAATTGTCAAGGTTGATAAGTTCTCCTCCACCACTGAGGGAAGAGAACTAGAATTATGTGTTGAAGTAGAAATATCCAAACAAAAGATACAAGAAATCTTACAGAAGAAATTTCCTGCTAGTTGTGTTGCATGTATTATTATATATTCTGACTCTTTATCAAGCCTTGAGTTGCTGGTCTCAGCTCCTCAGTATAAGTTGGAAATTGACACTTATCATTGTCTCAGTATTATAGATAATCTTGCTTCAAGTGGCATAAGAACTTATTTTCAGTATATTCCTAGCCACTCTGGCATAAGTGGCAATCATAAGGTTGATGAATTAGCAAAAAATGCTATAAATATCGACCAGTCAAGTGGGAGACCATTCCTAATTAGAGATGTTTACCGATGGAAACTATCAGATATTAATTTTAATAAGAATAATCCTATCCTTTCCCCCTTTCCCAATAAGTATTTTTCTAAAATTTATCATAGAATTCGTTCTGGAACAAATGGACTAAATTTTC